>NC_057795.1:357372237-357672237 GCF_018294505.1 Triticum aestivum
GGCCCTGCCCGAGCTCGCCAGACCGCGCCTCGCGCCGCCTCTCCGCCGCCCCTCATCGCCGGCAGCCGAGCGGCCTCGCCGCGGATCCGGTCGGGCCGGACCGGATCCGGTCGTCCTCGACCTCCCCGGCCATCTCCCACGCCTCCTCCGACCTCCTCGCCGGAGCTCCTCGCCGGAACCGCCTCCGTCATCTCCGGAGTTGGGGTGGATGAGATCCACCACCACCACCAACCAAACGCGTGCCCCCGTCCCGCACCGTCCCATCCACGTTTTCGCGGGGTATATTTCTGCTAAGTCCCATTTCCCTGCAGTATTTTAATGCCATGTTTAATATGCCATATCTCCTAGCATACTACTCCGTTTTGCGTGCATGATATATAAAAATGTTCGATGTGAGATGCTCTTCATTTTGTTCCATTGTACCATGCTTGTTTGATTCCATCTTGATGCCTGAATCATCGTTGCAAGAGTGCTATATGATGTTAACGGCTGTCTGTTAACAGAACTTGATGATTTGTCATTTTTGTTGCATTTTGTGTGTGCATCTTATGAGCTTGATGTCTACATGTGTTTTTAACTATGCCATGCCATCTTTACATTGGTTCCATCCATGTATTTTTGTGAGCCTTGTACTGAGTGCATCGAGCTCATGAAGTAGGGTACTTGTTGTTGCTGTTTTGCTAGGCTGGATCTGCTATAACATGATGCTATGTAAACCTGATGCTACAAGTCATTCTGTGCATAATCTGAAGATGTTCACTAAGGATGTTTTGTTATACATGTCATGCTCTATCCATACATGCCTTTGGTTTCATTTATAGACTGATGTAGCTTGTTGTTATATTGCTCCAAACTTGCTAAATAATGTTGCTGTCAGCCTGTTAACATTAAGTTCAATGTTGCCATGTGTTGTTGTTAGTGATCCAAGCATGCTATGAACTTGTTATTGCCATGCTTAGATTCATAAACATGTATTATTACTGTTGATTGCCTTTCCATGCCATGTATTGCTCTGTGGTGAGTGGTACAAGCTCACCAACATGCCTACTTATTGTTGTTCCTGCCATGTCTGAATCTGTCATATAACTTGCCATGTTTACATGGCTCATGTTCAGTAAGGGACATTTGTTCTATGCGTTTAGTAGATTCATGCCATGCCTTTGTTTGCTATGATAAGTTCATATACATGTTGTTTGATAGCTCTAAACATTGCAACCTGATGTTATTTCTGCTAATGACCGAAACTGTTATTATTTGCAAACTTGTCATGTCATTTTGAGCATGTTCTAGTGATTTCTGGAGATAGCTCAGTGTTTATGTTTTGTCATGCTTTACCTGTACATCACGTCCAGGCCTTTTGTTATCATGTTAGGGTGCTGTAGCATATTATTTTGATGCTTGCTAGATGCCTAGTTGCTGTTTTGGATAGCTTGTTCTTTAAACTTGTATAGAGTGTATGTGTTGAACCGTTGCTCCGTTTTGAGTGTGCTTTATATGAAACTCACTTGTTTTTGCATGAAGTTTCATATTCTCATGTTGCATCCTTGTTTTGAGGTGTTTGCTTGATGTTTGTAAGCATTTTGCATCAATGTCATGATTAACTTGTTTTGCTCATATCTTCTAGGCCGTAACTCCGAATTAAATGAACTTTATATGTAACTTGACTAGAATCTCGTGTAGATCATCCTGGTGCATCTTAACTTGCTGTTTAACAACTTCAACTTAATGTTTGTTCAGATCTAGACCAACTTTGAAACTTGCATATGAGGACTTACCGGAATTATTATATGTTGTTTCCGGCCTCATTTAAACTTGCCTTGATGTGTTACTCTTGGTTGCATCATCTTTTTCCATGAGTATCTCCATGTAGCTTTGTCATGCATCATGTTTGGTTGTGCATCATGTCATGTATATGTGTGGTGTGTTTACCATGTTGTGTGCTTCTTCTCGATAGTTCCTGTTTCGTTGCGATCGTGAGGATTCGTTCGTCTACGCTTGGTTCGGCTTCATCCGTTCATCTTCTTCATGGACTCGTTCTTCTTCCTAGCGGGATTTCAGGCAAGATGACCGTCACCTTGGATCTCATTACTATCATTGCTATGCTAGTTGCTTCGTTCTATCGCTTTGATGCGCTTCCTATCATTTGCTCTTCAAGCCTCCCAATTTGCCATGTCAGCCTCTAACCTTGTCACCCTTCCTAGCAAACCATTGTTTGGCTATGTTACCGCTTTGCTCAGCCCCTCTTATAGCCTTGTTAGTTGCAGGTGAAGTTGAAGATTGCTCCATGGTGGACAGGATTATGTTGGGATATCACAATATCTCTTATTTAATTAATGCATCTATATACTTGGTAAAGGATGGAAGGCTCGGCCTTATGCCTGGTGTTTTGTTCCACTCTTGCCGCCCTAGTTTCCGCCATACTGGTGTTATGTTCCTGGATTTTGCGTTCCTTACGTGGTTGGGTGATTTATGGGACCCCCTTGACAGTTCGCTTTGAATAAAACATGTCCAGCAAGGCCCAACCTTGGCTTTACCATTTGACTCACCACCACCTATACCCTTCCCTTGGCTCGGCCAACCCGAGGGTCATCTTTATTTTATCCCCCCAGGCCAGTGCTTCTCTAAGTGCTGGTCCGAACCAAGCCGCCTGCGGGGCCCCCTCGGGGAAACTCGAGGTCTGGTTTTACTCGTAGCTTGTCTCATTCGGTGTTGCCCTGAGAACAAGATATGTGCAGCTTCTATCGGGATTGTCGGCGCATCGGGCGGCTTTGCTGGATTTGTTTCACCATTGTCGAAACGTGTTGTAAACCGTGATTCCGAGACTGATCGGGTCTTCCTGGGAGAAGGTATATCCTTCGTTGATCGCGAGAGCTTATCACGGGCTAAGTTGGGACACCCCTGCAGGGTATAAAATTTCGAAAGCCGTGCCCACGGTTATGGACAGATGGGAATTTGTTAATGTTCGGTTGTAGATAACTTGACACTAGATCCGAATTAAAACACATCAACCGCGTGTGTAGCCGTGATGGTCTCTTCTCGGCGGAGTCCGGGAAGTGAACACGGTTTTGGGGTTATGTTTGACGTAAGTAGGAGTTCAGGATCACCTCTTGATCATTACTAGTTGACGACCGTTCCTTTGCTTCTCTTCTCGCTCTCATTTGCGGATGTTAGCCACCATATATGCTTAGTCGCTGCTGCAACCTCACCACTTTACCCCTTCCTTTCCCATTAAGCTTTGCTAGTCTTGATACCCATGGTAATGGGATTGCTGAGTCCTTGTGGCTCACAGTTTACTACAACAACAGTTGCAGGTACAGATTATGCGATGATCATGACGCGAGAGCGATGTTTGCTTGTGTTGGAGTTTCTTCTTCTGCTTCTTCTTTGATCAGGGGATAGGTTCCAGGTCGGCAGCCTGGGCTAGCAGGGTGGATGTCGTTTGAGTTTCTCTTTGTGTTTCTTCCATAGTCGGATGGTGCTCTTATGTAAGATGATGTTGTATTCGTGTGGCATGGTATGCCTTTTGTATGTATCCCCATCTATTATGTAATGTTGATGTAATGATATCCACCTTGCGAAAGCGTATCAATATGCGGTTCTATCCTTGGTGGGACCTTCGAATCTCTTTAGGATAGTATCGCATATTGGGCGTGACATGAGGTGAACGCTAATCACGGGGAGGGGGTTAGAGAAGATAATCGGTGGCAGTGGTGGGCTGGCGTTTGGGGAGGTGCAGACGTGCACCAGTTGCAATTAGGGCTAAAGATGGAAGGTATGTTGAGCGTTGGATTATAGGCATGTACGACTGTTATTGTTTCGGATCTTCGTGCTTCGTGCTTTTATAGGGGTAGTAGATACCTAATTTCTATAACCCTTCTCTCAGAACACCTAGGCCTTGCCAGCTCAAATGGGCTATGATTAGTGGAGCCCATTTTGCACCTTTGACTTTTATTAGAAAATTGTGTGTAAATTATGATCTCAGTAATAATAATATATTTATGGACTACAAAAATGTTTGTATAATTTAAAGTAATCCAAATACTTCTAAAATTACAATTAAAAATATTTTACAAACTTTACTGCTCATAGATGAGTGAATTTTTTAACATAAAAATAAGGGAGCCGCTAGGTCTCGAACCCACGAGGCCGCGACCAAAAACACCCGTCACACTCTATTATCCATAAATATAGAAGATGATTAGTAAATTAAAAAGTTTCATATAAGATTGAGTATTATATAAAAAAATATTTAGTACATCATAAGTAATGAAAGCACATTCAAATATCTGTGTGTTAAAAATATTATACATACAAACCATGATTAGTAAATAAAACATTTAAAAATAAACCTATGTATTATATTGGAATAATAATTTGAAATGTTTGTAAAACTAAAATAATAATTAGGTATTTTAATTTAATAAATATTTGTATTATTTGAAATTATATAAACATTTTCGTTATTCATAAATATTTTTTGAAAATATATAAACATTTTAAAATAATAGATGAACAGTTTTGAGAGTAAGTTATTTCGTTTGTATCAACAATATTTATAACACAAATATTTAAACATTATTTTTCTGACCGAGATCATAATTTACATACTATCTACAAATTTCTAACAAAAAACAAAGATGCAAAATGGGGTACAGAGATCATAGGCCATTTGAGCTAACAGGCCCACGTATTTTAAGATCAGGACATAAAACGTAGTTATCCTTATTATTAATCATGTTTCATTGGCTGAGGTGGTTGACTACGTGTGCGCACCTTCTGAAGGGCGTGAGATCGAATCCTGGCCCCTTTATATTGACACTTACAATTATTCTCTCTTATATTATTCATTGACAGGTGGGCCTCACCTGGCCCTTTTTGCGTAATTAAAAATTTCAGGGAGTTATCTACAATCATTTACTCCAAGCCATATTGACACTTACAATTATTCTCTCTTATATTATTCATTGACAGGTGGGCCTCACCTGGCCCTTTTTGCGTAATTAAAAATTTCAGGGAGTTATCTACAATCATTTACTCCAAGCCATTTGCGGATATGGTAAAACACACCATATTTGCAGCACACAACAAGTTAGATGACCACAAATTCGCATTTTACAAGTTTTAGTGTCAAGCTCAACATGCAACGCAAGTTTTATGACTCCTAGTAATATTACCTCAAAAAAATAGGCAAGGTTGAAGCAAGTAAAAGGGTAAATTGAGGCTAGGTTCACGCAAGTACTGGCTGTTTTTTTTTGAGAAACACCTGCAATCATATTCATACTCATAACAATTACATGTACACTGATTCGAACATCAAATCCAAAAAAAATACAAAGTAATTGACACTTATAATTTTTCTCTCTTATATTATTCATTCACAGGTGGGCCTCACCTAGCCTTTTTGCGTAATTAAAAATTTCAGGGAGTTATCTAGAAACATTTACTCCAAGCCAATACCACGCAGGTAACATGTGCATCCGGATATGGTAGAACATACCATATTTGCACCACACAACAAGTTAGATGACCAAAAATTCGTATTTTACAAGTTTTAGCATCAAACTGTACATGCAGCGCAAGTTTTATGACTTCCAGTGATGTTATCTCAAAAAAAGGCAAGGTTGAAGCAAGTAAAGAGGTAACTTGAGGCTAGGTTCAAGCAAGTACTAGCTGGTTTTTTTTTAGAAACACTTGCAATCTTATTCATACTCATAACAATTATAGGTACACTGATTCGATATAAAATTAAAAAAAATACAAAGTAACTCCTACGACTAAGAATTACAACGAAATCTCTTGAAAACATCTTCTTCACTGCATCAATCTCTATTAGAAGAAATACTTCAAAGACTTCAGTAAAATGGCTGCAATTGGACTAGAGCAAGGAGGTTATCGCTTTTTCACCCGAACGAATATTACCAGTAATGGTTTTTAAAAGCACCTTAAGTCGCCCATCCAAAAAGATGAAAAGCCTCGATCGGTGAACGTACTTGGGCTGGGGATAATCCCCTAGAAGTGCAGGACGTCGGATCACAAATTTTTCACCATGATGTCGATGAAACACTTCAACTTCACAAAAAATCAAACCAACCGACAAAGTTTGAACACCAACCTAAACTCGTCAGATCCGAATAATCGAATATGCGAGAAGAGAAAACTCTTTAACCTCATGGCAAGTACTAGCTGTTTTTTTAAGGGTCGGCAAGTACTAGCTTTTTTTTTTTGAGGGAAAGGCAAGTACTAGCTATTGAACGTACCCAGACTAACGCTGGATTTTGCCTCAACAGGCCCAAACGACGGCCTGCCATCATTGCAAGCAGAATGATGATAGCCCGCGTGACAATTACGTCCATTTATTTATGCTTCTTCATTGTCTCAAAAACAAAATTGCGCTTCTTGACGTGTGCTTTGCTAATATTCCAGCGACTTGTCTAACTAGATGATGCTTCGCGCGTTGCTGCGGGAACCATGTTAAAATCAATGCATAAATAAGTGCCTAAAACCAATGGAAACAAATGTAAGAGTTTTACATATTTAAAATGATAAAACATAAAAGAAGTGTGTGTGACAAAATGATGTATAAAAGAGAAAAAAAATCTCCACAAAAAGAAGACATGATTGATGAAGTGGCGTTGTTTGAGTTGATAGGTTAATGCAAAAATGCATGCATGCGTTGGAAAAAAAAGACATGCATGACCAATGAGATGGCATAATTTTTTTTTCGAAACGGAGGCAAAGATTGCCTCATCTATTAAATAAGCAGAAGAGAATTGCCCAGTTAATTACGGAAAACCGGGCAAAAACCGAAACAACAAGGGCCAAGCCCATTCCCATAGACTGAAACACACAGGGCAAAGCCCACCCTTATCGACAACATGCCGACCTGCGGCCAGACAACGCAACTCCGACTCTGACGGAGAACTCAGAAGAACGAAATCAGGCTCGGCTGGCGCCACGGAAGATCGCCGAAAGGGCCACCTGCAGCCAGTCATCGTACACCACAGGGCCCCGTCGCCGCAACTTCGACTCCACAGCAACAAACAAACCGAGGCAATACCGTGGACACGCCGAAGAAGAGCCGACTATCGCAACCATTGCCGCGTCGCCGACATCGCTCCCACCATCATCGTTGCCACAGAAGTCTGGCCGCCACAGTGATTCTCTCGGGGCCGCCGCCCCGACATCCACCGCTCCCTCGCGCCCAGCGCAATCAACCGGCACCGCCTTCCGGGGCCGCCGCCCCGACATACCACCACTCCCCTCGAGCAGCAACGCCGCGCAACCCGGCTGCCCGCAGCCCACGCTGCTTAGGGCAACCGCTCGCAGACCACGAACGTCGCACCACATCCGGGGCCGCCGCCCCGACGTAAAGTCAGACCGCCCCCTCTAGGGCGCATCGACCAGGCCGACGACCTCGCTACCCACGCAGCACCAAGCCGCCACCAAAACAATGCACAACCGCGACTCTACCCCATAGAGGCACCGTTGCATTGCTATCCGAGGCCGCCGCCTCGGCGTACATCCACCGTCCAGAGCCGCCGCCCCGGCCTCCATCACCCCGACGGCGACACAACTCTGCACCACTGCCATGAGACCACCACTCCACAAAGGTCATTGCTTCCAAGGCGGTGCCTCCAAGAAGGTAACGACATAATTGCCGCCGCCGCCCGCTCCAATGGAGCTTGGGTTTTCACCCGGAAACACCAGACAGTTGCGGCAGTAGATGGACGTAGCTCCGCGATGTGCCTTCAGGAAGGAATGCAATGCTCAAGAACATCGCCAACATCGGCACCGACCGGAGAAGGTGCAAGACTTTCGCCCGGAGAATCTACTCACTTATGAACACATGCATAACTCCTTGATGCCACACAATTTTGATCGAAAGGCTGTAAATAATTGAGGTGATGTGTAAGCACGTATGTGTAGAGGAATCTGATAGTGGGGGCTAACTATTTAAATATAGAAGATTCTGCCTACGAGAGTGAAATCTGAACAACAAACGGCTTATTCTACACTTTTGTTTTTGACGAGTCCTAATATATTCTACATTGGACAGTCCCTCTGTGTGGAATAGGAGCACATCTTCCAGCGCGTGCCCACTTGCAGTTGCTAAATATCGTGGGGACGCTTTATTGGTTACCTTCGTTATCATGATTGGCACAAGTGCAAGAAAAGTGACCCTATCCAGCCATGCTGATGATGCGATGAGACCCCACCCACCACAAAAAGATGAGCCATCTAAAATGGAAAAAGGAGCGTTTGTGGTGCCCTGCCATTGGTAGTTGAACCCAACCCTACGATCCATCGTTGTCCAGACTTGACAAACGTACAGGTAAGTAGCATCAGCAGTGGTATAATAGTCCGGAATCGGCGAATAACCAATACGGTCCAGAAACGCAATCGTTCTAGAAGGCCGCCATACATACAATATATATATATGTAGGCTGTATATAATAAAGTGGATTCTCGCGCGCGGTTTGACACGCGATACCCCTGAACTGCTCAGAGTTCACACATTTAGGGCCGGCGGGGGCAGTGGCAGAGCCGTGTTATGCGAATATTTCCACATTTGTGAACCACGGACGCCGTCTCTGACCTGTCCTCGCGCCTATGATACTATTCATAACAGCATTGACTCTCGGAAGCTCGGTTGACGTCCCAAGGCTTGTCCAACCGGCAGGTCGCTAAGGGCATCTTCAATGCAGGACGCTAGCAGGAGGTGCCAGGATCAAATTCTCATCCGATCGGTAGATACGCTAGATAATCCAGAAGTCTGCCTGGGCATCGATGCAAACGGAGGAGTCAGGCGCTTGTAGGTTTTCCTTGCTGCACGAGATAAAATATTGAACGCAATGACAACTGTTTTACGAGTTTTTAGCGCCCGTATTAGCTGCTAGGTTGAACGAGGGAACGCTTACGTGAATATTTATCATTTTGTATTTATTTTTTCTCTACAAGCGTCTATATAAGCGCCTGGCATTGTAAGTGCCCTAATCATTCTCGTCTTAGCAAAAATTATGTGAAACGGTAAAACCTTATGTTGATTTCAGTGGGTGTAGCCGGTCCACCACGAGAAAAAACATCCGTGAGGCAACTTTGGGGGGGGGGGGGGGGGGGGGGGGAGTTGTCGCTGGGGTTAGGGTTTTTTGTTCATGGGTGCCGATCTTTCGGTGGTGCTAGGGGCAGCAACAATGCTGGCCTACTCATTGATCGGGTGGTGTTCCTCTCCACCATGGCTACCACGTCTACTAGGGCGGCGGGAGGATCGACGAGCAAGGAATCATCTAGGTCTCCGGCAGAAGGCAAGACTTGCAAGAGGCAACTAGTCTCTTGCCAAAACTGGGTGAGTTGTTGACAGAGAAGGACCATGTTGGGTTCATCTTCACAAAACACGGGTTGGATCTTCCCAGACTGATACTTTGGTCGGTGGTGGGCAAATTGTGCTCGTTGAGGCCATTGAACATTCATGCTCTTCATAGGACGATGCAGAGGGCCTGGGATTACACCGTGAAGCACAATTATGGATGATGGTGGAAATATTTTTGACTACAATGAACAATGGACCTTGGCAGTTTGATTTTAATGTGATTGTCCTAAACAATTATGAAGGAAACACGAAGCCCTCCGAGATGGTGCTTGACACGGTCGAAGCTTGGGTTCGGATGTTAGTTCACCGTTGAACAAGCGATCGAAAGCTTTTGGTAAAGTACTTGGGATCTGGCTCGATGAGGTGGTTTGAGTGGATGTGGAGAAAGATGGATTCGTGAGCGGCAAACACCTCGGGGTTTGAGCAAAAATTCCAGCGTTTGAGCCCTTTGTGCAAGGTTTTTCCTCAAATACTCACTAGAGGACTTGATTGGAATGTGGTATGACTTCTTCTATGAGAATATTCCACACTTCTATTTTGATTGTGGCAGTCTAGTTCACGTGGATGGGATTTGTTAATCAATGGTGGATTCGGCATCCCAGTGGGCACATTAGTTGATGGTGTCACCTGGATGCAACTCATCGATAAAGGAAAGCCCACACCAGGAGGCATCTAGCAGCAACAATAGTTTGGGCAGTTCTCAAATGGGTGATAATGACCAGGGCACCGTGTCCATGCTTCTGCTAGAAATTGGCCGACTAAATGCAGCCTAGACCATGAATTTACTCCTTTGGCTTACTCCCGTACTGGCGAGGAGCATAGGGCAGAGCATGAGGAGGTCAATGGCCCTATTAAGTACCAGTACACGTAAGGTAAGCCTTGGGAAAGGGACTTGAGGCATGAGTTAGAATAGAAACATGAGAATGAGTTGTGAGAAGAACTGCACCAGAAACAAGCCCGCATGGGCCATGCAAAGGAGCGCGGGAATGATTATAAGGGGAAGGAGATCCTAGCCGGTCAGTCACAGTATCGTTAGGGTGAGAGAAATAGGGGTACTTACGTGTGGCGGCTTAGATAGGAAATGGGATGAGCAAAGGTAGGGAGCCTCTTTGGCGCCCAAGGACCTACTTATGCAGATCTAGCCAACTCCGCTAGCCTTCGCATAACATCGATCCCAAGACTGCACCTTCACACAATGTACACATGAAAACATGCATGCCATGTATCCTTGATATACTATAAAAAGACCACACACAAACTTCTAACTTAAGTGAGAACATTTATTTCCCATTTATAAAATATTTTGAATAGTGTCAGGTGGTCTCCGAGTAGAAATAACCATAACCAGCTTGCTGCTGCAGAAATATCATTGCAATCACTTAGGTGGCTTATCATTACAATATTAACCCGCCATATCTTTATTCCTTGGCCGCAGCTTTTTAACCCTGTTGACTGATGTCTACTACGCAACCGAAGAAAATATGCCCTAGAGGCAATAATAAAGTTGTTATTTTATATTTTCTTATTCATGATAAATATTTATTATTCATGCTAGAATTGTATTAACCGGAAACTTGATACATGTGTGAATACATAGACAAAACACCGTGTCCCTAGTATGCCTCTACTAGACTAGCTCGTTGATCAAAGATGGTTAAGTTTCCTAGCCATGGACATGAGTTGTCATTTGATAAACGGGATCACATCATTAGTGGAATGATGTGATGGACAAGAACTATCCATTAGCTTAGCATAATGATCGCTCAGTTTTATTGCTACTGCTTTCTTCATGTCAAATATATATTCCTCCAACTATGAGATTATGTAACTCCCGGGCACCGGAGGAATGCCTTATGTGCTATCAAATGTCACAACATAAATGGGTGATTATAAAGATGCTCTACAGGTATCTCCAAAGGTGTCTGTTGGGTTGGCATAGATCGAGATTAGGAGTTGTCACTCCGAGTATCGGAGAGGTATCTCTGGGCTCTCTTGGTAATGCACATCATATGAAGCCTTGCAAGCAATGTGACTAATGAGTTAGTTGCGGGATGATGCACTATGGAACGAGTAAAGAGACTTGCCCGTAATGAGATTGAACTAGGTAAGAAGATACCGACGATTGAATCTCGGGCAAGTAACATACCGATGACAAAGGGAATAACATATGCTGACATTGCGATTCGACCGATAAAGATCTTCGTAGAATATGTCGGAACCAATATGAGCATCCAGGTTCCGCTATTGGTTATTGACTGGAGAGGTGTCTCGGTCATGTCTACATAGTTCTCGAACCCGTAGGGTCCGCATGCTTAACGTTCGATGATGATATGTATTGTATGAGTTATGTGTTTTGGTGACTGGAGGTTGTTCGGAGTCCTGAAGGTTGTTCGGAGTCCCGGATGAGATCACAGACATGACGAGGAGTCTCTAAATGGTCGAGAGGTAAAGATCGATATATTAGAAGGTTATATTTGGACAACAGAATGGTTCCGGAGTGGTGCGGGGATTTTTTGGAGTACCGAGGGGTTATCGGAACCCCCCGGGAAAGTTAATGGGCCTCATGGGCCATAGGGGAGAGGAGGAGGCAGGCCACAAGAGGTGGCGCCCCCCCCATGGGAGTCCGAATTGGACTAGGGGAGGGGGTGCGGCCCCCTCTTTCCTTCTCCCTCTCTCTCCCTTCGCCCTTTCCCCCCTCCAAAAAGGAAGGGGGGGTCTGAATTGGACTGGGAGTCCTAGTAGGACTCCCGCTTGGGGGCACATGCTAGGCCAGCCCTCTCCCCTCTCCCTCCTTTATATACGGGGGTAGGGGGCACCCCAAAGCACAACAGTTGTTTCTTAGCTGTGTGCGGTGCCCCCCTCCACCATTTACTCCTCCGGTCATACTGTCGTAGTGCTTAGGCGAAGCCCTGCGTGGATCACATCACCATCACCATCACCATGTCGTCGTGCTGAACAAACTCATCTCCTTCGTACCTCTACTAGATCAAGAGTTCGAGGGACATCATCGAGCTGAACGTGTGTAGAACTCGGAGGTAACATACGTTTACTACTTGATCGGTTGATTCGAGAAGACGTTCGACTACATCAACCGCTTTAAGTTAACGCTTCCACTTTCGGTCTACGAGGGTACGTGAACACACTCTCCCCCTCTCGTTGCTATGCATCTCCTAGATAGATCTTGCGTGATCATAGGATTTTTTTGAAATTGCATGCTACGCTTCCCAACAGTGGCATCCGAGCCAGGTCTATGCGTAGATGATATGCACGAGTAGAACACAAAGAGTTGTGGGCGGTGATCGTCATACTGCTTACCACCAATGTCTTATTTTGATTCGGCAATATTGTTGGATGAAGCGGCCCGGACCAACCTTACATGACCACGTTCATGAGACCTGTTCCACCGACAGACATGCAATTAGTTTTCCATAAAGGTGGCTGGCAGGTGTCTGTTTCTCCAACTTTAGTTGAATCGGATTTGACTGCAGCCGGTCCTTGTGAAGGTTAAAATAACAAACTTGATAAATAACCGTTGTGGTTTCTGGGCCGTAGGTATGTACCTTCATGCTAGAAGCTCATAGCAGCCACGTAAAACTTGCAACAAACAAAGTAGAGGACGTCTAACTTGTTTTTGCAGGGCATGTTGTGATGTGATATGGTCAAGACATGATATGATATAAGATGTTGTATGAGATGATCTTGTTTTGTAAAAAGTTATCGGCAACTGGCAGGAGCCATATGGTTGTAGCTTTATTGTCTGAAATACAAACGCTATGTAATTGCTTTACTTTAACACTACGTGGTAGCGATAGTCATAGAAGCAATGGTTGGCGAGACGACCACGATGCTACGATGGAGATCAAGGTGTCAAGCCGGTGACGATGGAGATCATGACATTGCTTCGATGATGGAAATCAAAATCACAAGATGATGATGGCCATATCATGTCACATATTTTGATTGCATGTGGTGTTTATCTTTTATGCATCTTATTTTGCTTAGAATGGTGGTAGCATTATTAGATGATCCCTTATTAAAATTTCAAGGTATAAGTGTTCTCCCCGAATATGCACCGTTGCGAAAGTTCTTCGTGCCGAGACACCACGCGATGATCGGGTGTGATAAGCTCTACGTTCAAATACAACAGGTGCAAGCTATTTTTGCACACACGGAATACTCGGGTTAAACTTGACGAGCCTAGCATATACAGATATGGCTAGGGGTGGGCATATAAACCGATGACCGAAGTACCAATACGAATTAACCGGGATCGTACACGAATATACTGAAACCGAATTCTTCGGTCAGAGCTTCAGTCAAACATCCTGAAAAACTGAACTTTGATCGGTAATTTCGATTGTATGCCTCAAGTACCCGAGAACACCGAATTACCCAAGAGATATGTCCAAATTCCAATGCCTGTGTGATAGTATGTCTTCACAGTGCACACAGCCCAATATCTGAATCAAAGCCCAACAGTTGCACTACATAATTTAGATTAGCGGTCGCACTACATTCTCAAAAAATATTAAACAATGCTAGCGGCCGCACTAGACGCCATTCCCATATGAGATTCTCTCCTTTATCATTACCTAGCCGCAACGAGCCAACGATTCGACAGCTCGCCGTCCCATGTCCTCTGCTCTTATCCATCCCGGTGGCTGGCGTTCCACTTCACCTCTCCGCCCCAGCAGTTCGGTCATGTTCAGTCATAACCGATAACTGAACTGAGTTTTCGGTTGACCGAAGCATCGGTTAGTATTTTTTGCGAGGACCGATCGGTCATCAAAATTAGGAAACCGATTTTTTTCTAAACCAGAGAAACCGAACCGATCGGTTCGGTTAAACCGGACGCCCAGGCCTAGATATGGCCTCGGAACACTAGAGACCGAAAGGTCAAACGTGAATCATATAGTAGATATGATCAACATAGAGATGTTCACCATTGAAGACTACTCCATCTCACGTGATGATCGGACATGGTTTAGTTGATTTGGATCACGTATCATTTAGATGACTTGAGGGATGTCTATCTAAGTGGGAGTTCTTAAGTAATATGATTAATTGAACTTAATTTATCATGAACTTAGTCCAGATAGTTTTTTGCACATCTATGTTGTAGATCAATGGCCCATGCTACTGTTCCTTTGAATTTTAATGTGTTCCTATAGAAAGCTAAGTTGAAAGATGATGGTAGCAACTACACGGACCGGGTCCGTAACTTGCGGATTATCCTCATTGCTGCACAAAAGAATTATGTCCTTGATGCACCGCTAGGTGTACCACCTGCCCCCAGCAACTGCAGACATTTTGAATTTCTGGCAGTCGCATGTTGATGACTACTCGTTAGTTCAGTGTGCCATGCTTTACGGCTTAGAATCGGGACTTCAAAGACGTTTTGAACATCATGGACCATATGAGATGTTCAAGGAGTTGAAGTTAATATTTCAAGCAAATGCCCGAGTTGAGAGATATGAAGTCTCCAACGAGTTCTATAGCTGCAAGATGGAGGAGAACAGTTCTGTTAGTGAACACATACTCAGAATGTCTAGGTACCATGATCACTTGACTCAGCTGGGAGTTAATCTTTGAGATGATTGTGTCATTGACAGAGTTCTTCAATCACTGCCACTAAACTAAAAAGGCTTCATGATGAACTACAATATGCAAGGGATGGAAAAGACTATTCCCGAGCTCTTCGCAATGCTAAAGGCCGCGGAGGTAGAAATCAAAAATGAGCATCAAGTGTTGATGGTTAACAAGACCACTAGTTTCAAGAAGAAGGGCAAGGGTAAAAAGAAGGGGAACTTCAACAAGAATGACAAGCAAGTTGTCACTCCCGGGAAGAAACCCAAAGCTGGACCCAAGCCTGAAACTAAGTGCTTCTACTGCAAAGGGACTGGTCACTAGAAGCGGAACTGCCCCAAGTATTTGGCAAATAAGAAGGATGGCAAAGTGAACAAAGGTATATTTGATATACATGTTATTGATGTGTACCTTGCTAATTCTCGTTGTAGTGCCTGGGTATTTGATACCGGTTCGGTTACTCATATTTGTAACTCGAAGCAGGGACTATGGATTAAATGAAGATCGGCTAAGGATGAGGTGACGCTGCATGTCAGAAATGGTTCCAGCGTTATTTGGTTCTAGCATTGAGCATGAACATTATATCTGGATCTTGTTTAGTGCGAGACGGTTATCCATTTAAATCAGAGAATAATGGTTGTTCTATTTATATGAGTAGTATCTTTTATGGTCATGCACCCTTGAAGAGTGGTCTATTTCTGTTGAATCTTGATCGTGATGATACACATATTCATAATATTGATGCCAAAAGATGCAAAGTTGATAATGGTAGTGCAACTTATTTGTGGCACTGCCGTTTGGGTCATATTGGTGTAAAGTGCATGAAGAAACTCCATAAAGATGGACTTTTGGAATCACTTGATTATGAATCATTTGATACTTGGGCCGTGCCTTATGGACAAGATGACTAAAACTCCGTTCTCTAGAACAATGGAACGAGCTAGTGACATATTGGGAATAATACATACCAATGTATGCGGTCCAATGAGTGTTGATGCTCGTGGTGGGTATCATTATTTTCTGACCTTCACACATGATTTGAGCAGATATGGGTATATCTAATTAATGAAACACAAGTCTGAAACATTTGAAAAGTTCAAAGAATTTCATAGTGAAGTGGAGAATCATCGTAACAAGGAAATAAAGTTTCTACGATCTGATCGTGAAGGAGAATATTTGAGTCACGAGTTTGGCCTTCATTTAAAACAATGTGGAATAGTTTCACAGCTCACACCACCTAGAACACCATAGGGTAATGGTGTGTCCGAACGTTGTAACCACACTTTATTGGAAATGGTGCAATCCATGATGTCTCTAACCGATTTACCACTCTAATTTTGGGGTTATGCATTAGAGATAGCTGCATTCACTTTAAACAGGGCACCATCAAAGTCCGTTGAGATGACACTGTATGAACTCTAGTTTGGCAACAAACCTAAGCTGTCCTTTCTTAATGTTTGGGGATGCGATGCTTATGTCAAAAGGCTTCAGCCGGATAAGCTCAAACCCAAATCAAAGAAGTGCGTCTTCATAGGATACCTTAAGGAAACAATTGGGGTACACCTTCTACCACAAGTCCGAAGGCAAGATTTTTGTTGCTAAGAACGGAACCTTTCTAGAGAAGGAGTTTCTCTCGAAAGAAGTGAGTGGGAGGAAAGTAGAACTTGATGAGGTAATTGTACCCACACTCAATTTGGAAAGTAGATCATCCGAGAAATCTTTTCCCGTGATGCCTACACCAACTAGAGAGGAAGCTAATGATAAAGATCATGAAACTACAGATCAAGTTGCTATAGAACCTCGTAGGTCAGGCAGAGCACGATCTGCACAAGAGTGGTACGGTAATCCTGTTCTGAAGGTCATGTTACTTGACCATGACGAACCTACGAACTATGAAGAAGCTATGATGACCCCAAATTCTGATAAATGGCTTGAGGCCATGAAATCTGAGATAGCATCCATGTATGAGAACAAAGTGTGGACTTTGGTGGATCTGCCCGATGATCAGCGACTGTCAGAGTAAATGACCATGGGTAGCCTAACCAGATCCCCCTGGCTCTTCAAAAAATATCGGGCCGACTGGGCCCTCAAACATCCAAGATGCAAGGCCGCCTTCTTCTGGCCGGCTCCCCCATCGGCCTGCTGCTGGAAGGCGGCAAGGCCCCATGAGCCCTCTCGAAGCAGGCCGACTCCTAGCAGCCGGCCACCAGAGTGGCCGACTCCTAGCACATGGCCTGACCCCATGAGCCATCAAAGTTTGCACCCACATAACGGTGATGAGACAGGGCGTGGCTACAGTGAAGCCCACCCCCGAATCCCGGAGCGAGCGTGATCACAGTGCATCGGACGGGGCGACCATTCCCCGTCTGGCACAACACTGTTGCAACGTTGACTATGACGTTGCCCACGACAGGCTGTTAGTACGGCCCGCAGGTGGCGGGGCCCTCTTACCAGAGAGATACCGGAAGGCGGCTAGACTCGACCAGTCCGCACAAGGGGAGGCCGGGACCCAGTAGCCGGCCTGCCCCCTGCCCTAGGAGTTTGTGCACCATTAAGCAGATAAGACGGGGTAAGGCTACAGTGGATGCCCGCCAGGAGGCGGCACTGTAGCCATGCTTACCCCGACAAAGCCATCGTCACCAAGAGTAAGGCTACATTAAGCAGCAGCCGACAAGACCACCGGGCGGTGGGCCTAGCCTGTCAGCCAAGAGGCCGGCAGCCGGCAGGCTCCAGCGGCCGGCGGGGAAGCTGACGACCATAGACACTGATGGCCTGGACCCACATCCAGCCGGATTACCATTGTACCCCTGGGGGGTGGGCCTATATAAACCCCCTAGGGCACCCATGCAAAGGGTTGATCTCTTGGAGTTACACACACCACATAGAGGGAAGAGGAGAGCTAGCCTTGCCCTTCTTCTTCATCTAGCAAAACAACTCAAGGAGCATCTTGTAGCTACTTGTTGATCTAGTGATCATGCCGAGACCCCGCAGAGTAGGACTGGGGGTGTTATCTCCTAGGAGAGCCCCGAACCTGGGTAAGATTTGCCGGCATGCATGTCTTCACCTTATCCCGTTTCCAGGCATCAGCGATGTCTTACTGGCTCCCACAATGATTAGCCACCCGTTGGCATATGTCGCACCTACCACCCGACATTTGGCGCCCACCATGGGGCCAGGTGCACCGTCGTCCGGAGACCTGCTCTAGACGGGAACCCTCTTCCTCCCCAGCGAGCATAGCCAGCCTGGCATGCCCAATGATGCTTGCCCCGACGTGCTGCATGGCATCGACGATGCCTGTGCAGCGGGGTGCCTCGCCGATCTTCTCAGTGAGGTCCGCCTCTCTGACGAACCCGCGCCAGGCGCGGGTGTGACCAGCTCCTAGAGCTGCCTCGTCGACTTCCTTGGCAAGCTCGACATCACAAAGGAGCTCACCTCCGACCTGGAGTTGATCGGCTCCATCGTCCCGATGCTCGTCAACTCTGACACGGCATCCCTTGACGCCTTCCCCACCAACGTGGTGGTCATCGATGACCCTCTTCCTCATGCCGACAGCGGCGGCAGCACCATCACCGAGGTGTTGGTCATCAGTCACTGCGCCGCCTTCGGCGGAAACGTCCACGACACTCTGCAGACGATGCTGCACGATCTGTCCGCCCCCATTCCGGCTGACACCAATGCCGACACACTAGAGGCCCACTGCCTCGCCCTCATCGAGAACGGCAAGAAGATAGCCTCCATGAGATGCCTCACCGAGGCTTATCAGCGCGAGGTCGATCGTGCCGCCTCTGGCATGCCGCCTGCTGGTGGACCCAGCCGGATTGGCGCTATCAAGAAGCGCGGCGCGACCATTGCCAGCATGCTGGGTGCTGACCGCCCAGTCTACACCATGCCACTCGAGAACCCGCGTGCCGCCCAGGTGACAGTGGATGAGCTGGAGGGGCTGGAAGGCGACGAGCTTCATTGCATGACCCGACGCGTCCAGCAGCTCATCGACGCGACCACAGAATGACATGAAGCCGGTGCCCACGCCGAGAGTCCTCCCCCACGCTGAGGGAACGGCACAACTTCCTGGACGTCGACTGCAGGAGGCGCTCGCGAGCGAAAAGACAAAGAGCCAACTGCTAGCCGCAGTCGGACGCGCCTCACCATCGAGCGCGACGCAGAAGGCCAACCCGCCTCCTCCTCTGCCCCGCGGGAAGAGATATCCCACCCCGCCGCCTGTTGAGCACCCAATGCTCAGCAGCCGGCTGGGCCACCGCGAAGGAATCAGCGAGAATGACGCCCGCCATCGGATTGACTGCCTGGTGTGATCCCTGGCGCTAGTAGAAGAAGACGATGTCGGCCCACCCTGTTTCGGCGCCCGCATCCGCGACGAGCCTTTCCTTAAAGGTTTCTTGCTCCCAAGAGACACGCCAAAATATAACGGCTCGGTGAAGCGGGAAGATTGGTTGATAGACTACTCCACTGCAGTAAGCATAGCAAACAGCAACATGTGCGTTGCCGTGAAGTACGTCCCCCGCATGCTTCAAGGCACGACACGCACCTAGTTGAACAACGTCAAGCTTTATAGCGTCAACAGCTGGCTGGACTTCACAGAAGTCTTCATCCGCAACTTCACCAGCACGTACAAGCGGACACCCAAGCCACATCAGCTTTCCTTTTGTGTCCAAGGCCCGACCGAGTCCAGCCACGACTACCTGACGCGCTAGGCCGAGCTCCGTAACTCCTACGAAGGGGTGCATGAGGTGCAAGCAATAGAATACTTCACTGCCAGGTGCCAAGAGGGCACCCTCCTCAAGCACCGATTTCTCTGCGACGAGCCGGCTACACTCGACGAACTGCTGATCATAGCAGACAAGTACGCCACAGCTGACTCCTCAATGAAGACCGAGCTCCGAGTGGACGCCTCTGGAAAGGTGCTTCCTCCGGCTCCAAAAACGTCGGTTGGCGACTCCAATCGGCGCCCGCATCAGAACAACAACAAGCGTAAGGCTCCGATGCCGACTTCCACCAGTCGGCAAGTGGCGACGGTCGAGGACGAGCAGCCTGAAGGGTAGCCTATGCCCAAGCTTCCGAAAGGCGGCAGGCTGGCTTGGCAGTCGGTTTTCTCCTACGAGCAAACCCTTGATGCCCCCTGCAAGTTCCACAGCGGCGCGAAGCCGTCCAACCACATTACCTGGAAGTGCCATTGGCTCACCCGAAGCTCCAAGGGCGAAGGACTGTTGCCTCCTCCGCCTGCTGGCCAGTCGCCTCCGGCTCCTCAGCAGCCGGCCGCCCGCCCAGTAGTCGAAGCCATTCAAAATGAGTTCCCTGACGAGCATGCAGCCTACGTCATCTTTACAAGCCAAGCTGAGGACAGGCGTAGCCGGCACCGACAGCACCAAGAAGTCAATGCAGTCGCCTCCAAAGATCCAGGGTTTATGCATTGGTCTGAAAGCCCATCAGTCGGAGCCAAGCTGATCACCCAGAGGTGATGCTGTCTCCAGGCTCCTACGCATTGGTTTTGGATGCCACCTTTGCAACAGAGAGGCGAGCTACTCGTTTCTCCCGAGTACTGATTGATGCTGGGAGTAGCATCAACATCCTGTACCGCAACACCATGGAGAAGCTGAATATCAAGACGAAGCAACTTTAGCCCAGTCGGACCGTCTTCCATGGCATTGTACCCGGCCTATCATGCTCACCAATCGGCAAGATCAAGATAGATGTCCTCTTCGGAGACAAAGATCACTTCCATCGTGAAGCAGTTTGGTTTGAGGTAGTGGATCTAGAGAGCCCTTACCATGCTTTACTTGGCCGACCTGCCCTAGCCAAGTTCACGGCTGTGCCCCACTATGCCTACCTCAAGATGAAGATGCCGAGCTCCAAGGGCATCATCACCATACTCAGAGACTACAAGAAAGCCTTTGCCTGTGCTACAGCCAGTAGCCGGCTGGCCGAGTTCCTCGTGATTGCTGCTGAGAAGAAGATCCTTGACCGGGTTGTGGCCATGGTCGGCAAGCAGCCGGACCTATCACCCGATCCCAAGGAGTCAGAAGCACATGGCTCCTTCCAGCCAGCGAAGGAAACAAAAAAGATACCTCTGGACCCAGAGCACCCGGAGAGGTTTGCTGTTCTAGGAGCAAACCTGGACAACAAATAGGAAAGCGAGCTTGTCGATTTCCTCCATGAGAATCGGGATATCTTTGCATGGTCCCCCAAGGACATGCCGGGTGTTCCGACAGATTTCGCCGAGCACAAGCTACATGTCCGAGCAGATGCAAAACCAGTCAAACAAACCCTCCGTCGACTGTTGGAGGAGAAGAGAAGAATTGTTGGTGAAGAGATAGCCCGGCTTCTGGCAGCTGGCTTCATTATGGAGGTATTCTTTCCAGAATGGCTTGCCAACCCAGTCCTTGTACTGAAGAAGAACAAGAAATGGCGCATGTGTATAGATTATACCAGCCTCAACAAAGCTTGCCCCAAAGATCCGTTTGCTTTGCCTCGGATTGACCCAGTGATAGACTCCACGGCCGGATGCGAGCTGTTGAGTTTCTTGGATGCCTACTCAGGTTACCATCAGATCAAGTTGGATCCAGCCGACCGCCTGAAGACCGCTTTCATCACACCATTCGGAGCTTTCTGCTACCTGCCTATGACATTCGGCTTGAGAAATGCCGGTGCCACTTTTCAGCGTTGCATGCAGAAATGCCTCCTCAAGCAACTTGGCAGAAATGCCCACGTCTACGTAGATGATATTATGGTGAAGACGGAGAAGCACGACACCCTGCTAGAAGATCTCAAGGAAACATTTGACAACTTGCGCCGATTTCAAATCAAGCTCAACCCTGAGAAATGCGTGTTCGGAGTACCAGCCGGCCAGCTCCTAGGCTTCCTGGTCTCTAAACGCGGCATCGAATGCAACCTAGTGAAGATCAAGGGCATAGAGAGGATGGATATTCCTACCCAGGTCCGAGATGTCCAAAAGTTCACCGGGTGCCTGGCCTCCCTTAACCGCTACATCAGTCAGCTAGGGGAGAAGGCTCTCCCCCTGTATAAGCTCATGAGGAAATCCACTCACTTCGAGTCTTCATTCATGACTTGTTCGTTGGGGCTGACTCGCCTAGTTATTGTCTTCCGAGTCTTCATTCATGACTTGTTCGTTGGGGCTGACTCGCCCATCCTCCCGTTCCTTCTGTTCAGAGGTTGGCTCAACGGGGTCTTAATTGTCTTCGGCATCGTCCGGAGTATTGTTTTCTCCTATGACGGTGTTGCTGTTTTTACCACGGTGTGGCTTAGAGCGCCGCCGCTGATGTCGGTGCTTTGGCTGTGTCTCAGGAGGTTTATCCTCGACTGGATTTTCATTGTTGCCGTTGTTCTCTTTGGGTGTATCCACCATGTATATGTCGTACGAGGAGGTGGCTATCCATCGCCCTATAGGCAGTGGTTCCTGCTCCTCTTCGAAATCGTCATCCATACCGTCGATGTCTTCAGAGTCGTAATCAAGCATGTCGGTTAAGTCATGACAGTGGCTATAAAGTGGGTGGTGGGTGGGAAACGAAGTTCTTCATCATCCGCTTCCCAATCAAGCCGGACATAGTGTGGCTGAGAGTCCCCCGACAAGGAGAGGGATTTCAATGAGTTTAACACATCGCCTAGAGGTGAGTGATGGAAGATGTCCACGGAGCTAAACTCCAAGATCAGCGCCCAATCAGGTTCGATGGACGTGGATGCACATGGTCCGGAATCTATGGCCGGAGACGACTCCGAGGTTCCGGTGACACAAGCCCAGCTCGATGTTGAATCTATGTGCGGCTTGACCGCCGATGAGTCTGCGACTTCCATGGTGGGGTTTAGCTTCCCGTCCTCGGACGGCGTGGACTGCTCCAGATCTAGGGCCAGAGCGGTTACGGGTGCTACCTCCTGAACGCGGTCCGATGATAGATTTAGGTCATGTTCATCATGGTGGCAGGGTGCGGTTGTCATGGGCTCGAATCTGTTGAAGGTCAAGTCTCCGCGGATATTGGCCACGTAATTCAGGCTTCCAAATCTGACCCGATGGCCAGGGGCGTAGCTTTCGATCTGCTCTAGATGGCCCAGTGAGTTGGCCCGCAGTGCGAAGCCGCCGAATACGAAGATCTATCCAGGGAGGAAGATCTCCCCCTGGACTGCGTTGTTGTAGATGATTGATAGAGCCATCAAGCCTTCTGATGACGACACAGTAGAACTCTCAATGAAAGCACCAATGTCGGTGACAAAACCGGCGGATCTCGGGTAGGGGATCCCAAACTGTGCGTCAAAGGCTAATGGTAACAGGAGGTGGGGGACACACTGTTTACCCAGGTTCGGGCCCTCTCTATGGAGGTAATACCCTACTTCTTGCTTGATTGATCTTGATGAATATGAGTATTACAAGAGTTGATCAACCACGAGATCATAATGGATAAACCATAGAAGTTTAGCCTATGATTATGATTGTAGTTGTCTCTACGGACTAAACCCTTCGGTTTATATAGACACCGGAGGGGGCTAGGGTTACACAAAGTTGGTTACAGAGAAAGGAATCTACATATCTGAATCACCAAGCTTGCCATCCACGCAAATGAGAGTCCCATACAGACACAAGAAGAAGTCTTCGGTCTTGTATCTTCATAGCCCAACAGTCCGGCCCATGTTGATAGTCCGGCTGTCCGAGGACCCCTTAATCCAGGACTCCCTCAATGACCACGAGTGCGGTGAGAGAGCCAGAGAAGCATCTCAAGGGTGAGCTTCCGAGGCACCAAGGAACGCCGGGGAGAGCATCTGAGGCGGCTAGGACGGCGATGGCTGCCTCGGCGAGCGAGCAGAAGAAGAAAAGGGTTCACGTGCTTTGAGATTTGGTTTTGCCACATGCCCTCAGCTAGAGAGGGTCTAACAATCGCTTCGTGTGACCTAGGTCACACATATTTCCTTCCCAATTTCCCCTTGTAGTGTTTCTTATTAGTGCCCCAACTTGGGCAAACATATGGCCAACACAAATGTGCAAAGTGTCAATGGAAGAACAAATGCTATGTGGTCTCCAAAGTCCTGGAACCACAACGCACAAATATGTAGTATGGAAGAAAGAAATTCCACCTCAAAAGAACCTCATGTGTGTTTAGTCGATTATCAAAAGCTGAAAGAGCACCTTATGTTTTTGTTGGCATGCAACAACTCTTCCATAAGCACTTAATGGAGGGATAACATCCTAATGTTCACCAAGGGAAGATAAGCTTTGGAAACTAAATACAAGTTCAAATCAGGGAAAATTTTCCAGTAGTCAGGCTGTTCAAAGAGGTGAATAGAGGGTGCGAGGGCAGACATGTCCTAAAATTGAGCATAAGCATCCATTGAGAGAGGTAGGTGGAAGAGATGTCACGGGTTAGAACTTTACACCACTAAAATTATAGATATCTTGTGATCTAGATCAAATGAGTGTAAATGGGGCCATTGGCTAAGAAATTTGGAATCAATCCGAAGATCATCCAAAAACATGGTCGTGCTACCAGAGTGTACTGAGCAGGAAACATTATTTCTATGGGTGAGCAGCAACTTGAGACAATCTTTCCACCAGAAAGAGTGGTCTACCCCCATCCAATGAGGCCCTGTTATTGTGCTAGTACGCTTCCCAAAGGAGATTGAACCAAGGGAAACCCTCTTGGTTAAGGAAATTTTGCACATTTTTCAACAACAACAATCATTAAGAATTTGTAGATTTAAGATCCCAATGGATCCTTGATCTTTTGGTTTACAGAGAAGATCACATGTAGACAGAGAAGGTGGCTTTTATGAAATCGGTGCCACCCCATAAGTAATGCCTGCTGTTGGAAATACGCCCTAGAGGCAATTATAAAACATTAATTTATTTATATGTTTGTAATTAATTTTTATATTTATGTGCTATAATTGCAATGGTTCATGAATATGAGATTCAGACGAAAATCCAGTTGCATGTGTGGAAACATAAACACCAAGTAGATCCCTAGTGTCACATCTAATACTAGCTCATGTATTGCATGATGGTCATGTTTTGCTGATCACAAGGGATTGTTAAAGTAACAAGGATGCCGAGAATAATGGGAGCACATTGTTGGCAGAACAATGGTGTTTGACAGACCCAACTTACGATATACCGCGAGATGACACTTTATGAACTCTAGTTTGGCAACAAACCTAAGCTGTCCTTTCTTAAAGTTTGGGGATGCGATGCTTATGTCAAAAGGCTTCAGCCGGATAAGCTCAAACCCAAATCGGAGAAGTGCGTCTTCATAGGATACCTTAAGGAAACAATTGGGGTACACCTTCTACCACAAGTCCGAAGGCAAGATTTTTGTTGCTAAGAACGGAACCTTTCTAGAGAAGGAGTTTCTCTCGAAAGAAGTGAGTGGGAGGAAAGTAGAACTTGATGAGGTAATTGTACCCACCCTCAATTTGGAAAGTAGATCATCCGAGAAATCTTTTCCCGTGATGCCTACACCAACTAGAGAGGAATCTAATGATAAAGATCATGAAACTACAGATCAAGTTGCTACAGAACCTCGTAGGTCAGGCAGAGCACGATCTGCACAAGAGTGGTACGGTAATCCTGTTCTGGAGGTCATGTTACTTGACCATGACAAACCTACGAACTATGAAGAAGCTATGATGACCCCAAATTCTGATAAATGGCTTGAGGCCATGAAATCTGAGATAGCATCCATGTATGAGAACAAAGTATGGACTTTGGTGGATCTGCCTGATGATCAGCGACTGTCGGAGTAAATGACCATGGGTAGCCTAACCAGATCCCCCTGGCTCTTCAAAAAATATCGGGCCGACTGGGCCCTCAAACATCCAAGATGCAAGGCCGCCTTCTTCTGGCCGGCTCCCCCATCGGCCTGCTGCTGGAAGGCGGCAAGGCCCCATGAGCCCTCTCGAAGCAGGCCGACTCCTAGCAGCCGGCCACCAGAGTGGCCGACTCCTAGCAGATGGCCTGACCCCATGAGCCCTCAAAGTTTGCACCCACATAACGGTGATGAGACAGGGCGTGGCTACAGTGAAGCCCACCCTCGAATCCCGGAGCGAGCGTGGTCACAGTGCATCGAACGGGGCGACCATTCCCCGTCTGGCACGACACTGTTGCCACGTTGACTGTGACGTCGCCCACGACAGGCTGTTAGTACGGCCCGCAGGTGGCGGGGCCCTCTTGCCAGAGAGATACCGGAAGGCGGCTAGACTCGACCAGTCCGCACAAGGGGAGGCCGGGACCCAGTAGCCGGCCTGCCCCCTGCCCTAGGAGTTTGTGCAACATTAAGCAGATAAGACGGGGTAAGGCTATAGTGGATGCCCGCCAGGCGGCGGCACTATAGCCATGCTTACCCCAACAAAGCCATCGTCACCAAGAGTAAGGCTACAGTAACCAGTAGCCGACAAGACCACCGGGCGGTGGGCCTGGCCTGTCAGCCAAGAGGCCGGCAGCCGGCGGGCCCCAGCGGCCGGTGGGGAAGCCGGCGACCATAGACACTGATGGCCTGGACCCACATCCAGCCGGATTACCATTGTACCCCTGGGGGGTGGGCCTATATAAACCCCCCAGGGCACCCATGCAAAGGGTTGATCTCTTGGAGTTACACACACCACATAGAGGGAAGAGGAGAGCTAGCCTTGCCCTTCTTCTTCATCTAGCAAAACAACTCAAGGAGCATCTTGTAGCTACTTGTTGATCTAGTGATCATGCCGAGACCCCGCAGAGTAGGACTGGGGGTGTTATCTCCTAGGAGAGCCCCGAACCTGGGTAAGATTCGCCGGCGTGCATGTCTTCGCCTTATCCCGTTTCCAGGCATCGGCGATGTCTTACTGGCTCCCACAATGATTAGCCACCCGTTGGCATATGTCGCACCTACCACCCGACATTTGGCGCCCACCATGGGGCCAGGTGCACCGTCGTTCGGAGACCTGCTCTAGACGGGAACCCTCTTCCTCCCCAGCGAGCGTAGCCAGCCTGGCATGCCCGATGGCGCTTGCCCCGACGTGCTGCATGGCGTCGATGATGCCTGTGCAGCGGGGTGCCTCGCCGATCTTCTCGGTGAGGTCCATCTCTCTGACGAGCCCGTGCCAGGCGCGGGTGTGACCAGCTCCTAGAGCTGCCTCGTCGACTTCCTTGGCAATATCGACATCGCAAAGGAGCTCACCTCCGACCTGGAGTTGATCGGCTCCATCGTCCCGATGCTCGTCAACTCTGACATGGCATCCCTTGACGCCTTCCCCACCAACGTGGTGGTCATCGACGACCCTCTTCCTCGTGCCGACAGCGGCGGCAGCACCATCACCGAGGTGTTGGTCATCAGTCACGGCGCCGCCTTCGGCAGAAACGTCCACGACACTCTGCAGACGATGCTGCATGATCTGTCCGCCCCCATTCTGGCTAACACCGATGCCGACACACTAGAGGCCCACTGCCTCGCCCTCATCGAGAACGGCAAGAAGATAGCCTCCATGAGATGCCTCACCGAGGCTTATCAGCGCGAGGTCGATCGTGCCGCCTCTGGCATGCCGCCTGCGCGTGGACCCAGCCGGATTGGCGCTATCAAGAAGCGCGGCACGACCATTGCCAGCATGCTGGGTGCTGACCGCCCAGTCTACGCCATGCCACTCGAGAACCCGCGTGCCGCCCAGGCGACAGTGGATGAGCTGGAGGGGCTGGAAGGCGACGAGCTTCATTGCATGACCCGACGCGTCCAACAGCTCATCGACGCGACCACGGAACAACATGAAGCCGGTGCCCGCGCCGAGAGTACTCCCCCACGCTGAGGGAACGACGCGACTTCCTGGACATCCACTGCAGGAGGCGCTCGCGAGCGAAAAGACAAAGAGCCAACTGCTAGCCGCAGTCGGACGCGCCTCACCATCGAGCGCGACGCAGAAGGCCAACCCGCCTCCTCCTCTACCCCGTGGGAAGAGATATCCCACCCCGCTTCCTGTTGAGCACCCAATGCTCAGCGGCCGGCTGGGCCACCGCGAAGGAATCGGTGAGAATGACGTCCGCCATCGGATTGACCGCCTGGCGTGATCCCTGGCGCTAGAAGAAGAAGACGATGTCGGCCCACCCTGTTTCGGCCCCCGCATCCACGACGAGCCTTTCCTTAAAGGTTTCTCGCTCCCAAGAGACACGCCAAAATATAACGGCTCGATGAAGCGGGAAGATTGGTTGATAGACTACTCCACTGCAGTCAGCATAGCAAACAGCAACAGGTGCGTTGCCGTGAAGTATGTCCCCCTCATGCTTCAAGGCACGACACGCACCTGGTTGAACAACGTCAAGCTTTACAGCATCAACAGCTGGCTGGACTTCACAGAAGTCTTCATCTGCAACTTCACCAGCACGTACAAGCGGACACCCAAGCCACATCAGCTTTCCTTTTGTGTCCAAGGCCCGACCGAGTCCAGTCGCGACTACCTGACGCGCTAGGCCGAGCTCCGTAACTCCTACGAAGGGGTGCATGAGGTGCAAGCAATAGAATACTTCACTGCCAGGTGCCAAGAGGGCACCCTCCTCAAGCACCGACTTCTCTGCGACGAGCCGGCTACACTCGACGAACTGCTGATCATAGCAGACAAGTACGCCACAGCTGACTCCTCAATGAAGACCGAGCTCCGAGTGGACACCTCTGGAAAGGTGCTTCCTCCGGCTCCAAAAACGTCGGTTGGCGACTCCAATCGGCGCCCGCATCAGAACGACAACAAGCGTAAGGCTCCGATGCCGACTTCCACCAGTCAGCAAGTGGCGACGGTCGAGGACGAGCAGCCTGAAGGGTAGCCTATGCCCAAGCTTCTGAAAGGCGGCAGGCCGGCTTGGCAGTCGGTTTTCTCCTACGAGCAAACCCTTGATGCCCCCAGCAAGTTCCACAGCGGCGCGAAGCCGTCCAACCACATTACCTGGAAGTGCCATTGGCTTACCCGAAGCTCCAAGGGCGAAGGACTGTTGCCTCCTCCGCCTGCTGGCCAGCCGCCTCCGGCTCCTCAGCAGTCGGCCGCCCGCCTAGTAGTCGAAGCCATTCAAGATGAGTTGCCTGACGAGCATGCAGCCTACGTCATCTTTACAAGCCAAGCTGAGGACAGGCGTAGCCGGCGCCGACAGCACCAAGAAGTCAATGCAGTCGCCTCCAAAGATCCAGGGTTTATCCATTGGTCTGAAAGCCCATCAGTCGGAGCCAAGCTGATCACCCAGAGGTGATGCTATCTCCAGGCTCCTACGCATTGGTTTTGGATGCCACCTTTGCAACAGAGAGGCGAGCTACTCGTTTCTCCCGAGTACTGATTGATGGTGGGAGTAGCATCAACATCCTATACCGCAACACCATGGAGAAGCTAAATATCAAGATGAAGCAACTTTAGCCTAGTCGGACCGTCTTCCATGGCATTGTACCCGGCCTATCATGCTCACCAATCGGCAAGATCAAGATAGATGTCCTCTTTGGAGACAAAGATCACTTTCGTCGTGAAGCAGTTTGGTTTGAGGTAGTGGATCTAGAGAGCCCTTACCATGCTTTACTTGGCCGACCTGCCCTAGCCAAGTTCATGGCTGTGCCCCACTATGCCTACCTCAAGATGAAGATGCCGAGCTCCAAGGGCATCATCACCATACTCAGAGACTACAAGAAATCCTTTGCCTGTGCTACAGCCAGCAGCTGGCTGGCCGAGTCCCTCGTGATTGCTGCTGAGAAGAAGATCCTTGACCGAGTTGTGGCCATGGCCGGCAAGCAGCCGGACCTATCACCCGATCCCAAGGAGTCGGAAGCACATGGCTCCTTCCAGCCGGCGAAGGAAACAAAAAAGATACCTCTGGACCCAGAGCACCCGGAGAGGTTTGCTGTTCTAGGAGCAAACCTGGACAACAAATAGGAAAGCGAGCTTGTCGATTTCCTCCATGAGAATCGGGATATCTTTGCATGGTCCCCCAAGGACATGCCGGGTGTTCCGACGGATTTCGCCGAGCACAAGCTACATGTCCGAGCAGATGCAAAACCAGTCAAACAACCCCTCTGTCGACTGTTGGAGGAGAAGAGAAGAATTGTTGGTGAAGAGATAGCCCGGCTTCTGGCAGCTGGCTTCATTATGGAGGTATTCTTTCCAGAATGGCTTGCCAACCCAGTCCTTGTACTGAAGAAGAACAAGAAATGGTGCATGTGTATAGATTATACCAGCCTCAACAAAGCTTGCCCCAAAGATCCGTTTGCTTTGCCTCGGATTGACCCAGTGATAGACTCCACGGCCGGATGCGAGCTGTTGAGTTTCTTGGATGCCTACTCAGGTTACCATCAGATCAAGTTGGATCCAGCCGACCGCCTGAAGACCGCTTTCATCACACCATTCAGAGCTTTCTGCTACCTGACTATGACATTCGGCTTGAGAAATGCCGGTGCCACTTTTCAGCGTTGCATGCAGAAATGCCTCCTCAAGCAACTCGGCAGAAATGCCCACGTCTACGTAGACGATATTATGGTGAAGACGGAGAAGCACGGCACCCTGCTAGAAGATCTCAAGGAAACATTTGACAACTTGCGCCGATTTCAGATCAAGCTCAACCCTGAGAAATGCGTGTTCGGAGTACCAACCGGCCAGCTCCTAGGCTTCCTGGTCTCTAAACGCGGTATCGAATGCAACCTAGTGAAAATCAAGGCCATAGAGAGGATGGATATTCCCACCCGGGTCCGAGATGTCCAAAAGTTCACCGGGTGCCTGGCCTCCCTTAACCGCTACATCAGTCGGCTAGGGGAGAAGGCTCTCCCCCTGTATAAGCTCATGAGGAAATCCACTCACTTCGAGTGGAACGACCAGGCGGACAAAGCTTTTCACAAGCTGAAGAAGATGTTGACCACGCCACCTGTCCTGGCGGCACCGACTGAGAAAGAGCCCATGCTCCTTTGCATTACTGCAACTAGCCAGGTGGTTAGCACTGTCATCATGGTTCAGCACCCAGAAGAAGGCAGAGCTCAGCTGGTCCATAGGCCGGTGTATTACCTGAGTGAAGTACTGTCAAAATCAAAGCAGAATTATCCCCACTACCAGAAGATGTGCTATGACGTGTACTTTGCCGCCAAGAAGCTCAAGCCCTACTCTCAAGAGCACCCCATCACAGTCGTTTGCACAGCCCCGTTTGCCGAGATCATGGGCAGCTGGGATGCATCTGGCTGGGTGGCCAAGTGGGCCATTGCGCTGGCTCCTTACACCATCTTCTACCAGCCCCGCACCGCCATCAAGTCCCAAGTGCTGGCCGACTTCCGCGTCGACTGGGTCGAGACCCAGTACCTGCCACCAACACCCGACTCCACTCATTGGCGGATGCACTTTGACGGATCCAAGATGCGCACCGGTCTGGAAGCCGACATCGTCCTCACCACTGCCAAGGGAGACACGCTTAGATACACATTGTAAATTCATTTTGCCGCCTCCAATAACGTGGTCGAGTATGAGGCGCTCATACATGGGCTCCGGCTGGCCAAAGAATTTGGCATCCGCCGAATCCTATGCTATGGTGACTCGGACTTGGTGATCCAACAGTCGTTTGGTGACTGGGATGCCAAGGACGCAAACATGGCGAGCTACCGTTTCCTTGTTCAGCAACTCAGCGGATACTTTGAAGGGTGCGAGTTTCTCCACGTGCCACGGGCCGACAACGAGCAAGCAGATGCCCTGGCACGAATCGGCTCCACCCGGCAAGCTATACCAACCGGCATCTCCCTTCAACGCCTCCTCAAGCCGTCTGTCAAGCCGTCTCCAGAATCAGAGTCCATATTCGTGCTGCCGGACCATGATGCAGTTGGATCCGACTTGGGGAATCTAGTAGGTGCCTCGGGGCTTCGGCAGGCGGCTCAGGGACTGCTACAGTCGCACTCGGCCTGGGGACTTCAGAACCCGACCCGGGGATTGTAGGAGTCGGCCTGGGGACTACAACGACACAGCAGGCGGTGGCTGACTCCAACCCTGAACCTCCCAACCCACTCGCCCTGGTTGCAGTAGCCGTGTTGGCAATAGAAGAAGTCACAGCTCCATCATGGGCCCAGCCCATCCTCAACTTTCTGGTAAACAGAGAGCTGCCGACTGATGAGGTCTCAGCAAGACAAGTTCAACGCTGAGCCGAAGCATACACAATAGTGAACAGAGAGATCATTAGGCGCAGCATGACTAGAGTCTTCCAGCGTTGCGTTGAACCAGAGAAGGGCATTGCAATCCTCAAGGACATCAACCAAGGCGAGTGCGGCCACCACCCTGCCTCAAGATCACTCGTGGCCAAAGCTTTTCGCCATGGTTTCTTCTGGCCGACTGCTTTCGCCGACACTAGCATAAGCACATGCAAAATCATATTTACACAAAAGACATTCGAAGGCCAGCATTCAACATTAGTTTGAATACACCCCCAGTGGGTGGAACTGCACAAATTTAACAGACACTGTCCAAAAGATTAACGGGCAAGAAGACAAACATAAAAATGGGGGCTCAGGACAAGCGTGCAACAAGCGAGTTGGGCAGGTCAGTGGAGACAGCGGCGCTGGCTGGAGGAGTGGCCGGGTGGCGAGTCTCGGCTTGATCATCACTGGCAGCAGGCGGCGTGTTCGCACGTGCCTCGTTGCTGGAGGCATGGTCAGGCTGAGGCTGGCCGGCTGCTCCATCATCTGGCACGGCATCTTCACCGTCCTCTTCCTCCTCCTCTTCACCCTCGTCGCTGGAGTCAATCTCCTCCGCTGGGTTCTGCCCAAACCAGTCCGTCGGCAGCACAACACCGTCGTTGTTCAGCTCGGGGGCGAAGACGCTGGTGTCGGTGTACTCGGCAATCGCCGCAGCGCGATGAATGATGGTTGGTCACACCGCTGCCAGCTCCTCATGGGCCTCCTGCCAGAACGTGGCCAGCTGGGATGGGTCCAGCCCGGGGTACCATGCTTGGACGAACTCCAACGCCCGCCTGGCGCCTGCCGGGCTGCAGAAGCCTTCCACGCCTCGAAGCGGCCGGCCGCCACCTCCAGCCAGTCGGCAGTCCGACTGGGGGTGTGGGGAGTCGCCTCGTTAGGCCAGAGGGGGGAAGCACTTGAGCTCCAATGCGCTGAAGGCGGCGGAGCATCCGGTGGGCCAACTAGAGACGCGCCTGGATTGCCAAGAGCTGCTCCTCAAGCGTCCGATGAGCATCTGGTGCAATCTCAGCACCAGCCTGCCTCTGCATGTTGCGGTGGGCCTTGATGACCTGGCTGGCGGCAACAGAGAAGCTGGGGAAGTACTCTGTGTGAAGAAGAAAATAGAAAATGCAAAGTTAGAAGTCGGACCAAGCCACAAGCGGCAAACAAAGGGACAAAGAGGAAGGCAGCTTACAGTCAACCATGTCTTCAATATGGCCAAGCCATCATTCGCCCGCCTCGACTCGGCCCAGTTCGCCGCCTCGGTCTCGTACTGGGCTTGGAGGGCGGCCTCACTGTCCTTCACCGCCTTCAGAGCCACCTTATGACTCTCCTCCTGGTCAGCCAGCTTCTTGGCCAGGCGGTCGCGCTCCTGAGCCGCGGCACTGCACTCAGCCTCCTTGGCATGCAGTGCGGTCTAGGCCTCACCCAGTTGCTGCCGCAGGTCGGCATTGGCCTCTGCAAAGACAGCAAAGAAGAATAAACAGTAAGAAAGAAGTCGCCAGAAAAGATCCGGTCTGATTGCTCAGCAGTCGTCCCGAATCTCGGGGACTACACCAAGTGGGTGCGCTGACGCGCCCCCACGAGAGATAGAAGGTGGAACACTTATTCTGGATTTCGGACAAGTCGGCGGTCTTCTGAGTCAGCTCCCAGACATGGGAGGTTAAGGCGGCCGCACGGAGGTTGTGATAGTCCTACAAAAAGGACAAATGAACAAGTAAAGACAAGTCAGCACCCGAGTCTACTTAGAAGTTCCAGGCCGCCTACTCAGCAGCCGACCCGGAACTCGGGAGACTACACCAAGTGGGTGCGCTGACGCGCCCCCGCGGAAGAATACAAGAGCAAGAAGCAAGAAGCGAGGGGCTTACCTGGATGGATGCCCGCGTCGCCAGGAACTCCTGGTTGTAGCTCTTCAAGGCGGCGGCCTGAGCCTTAAGCCGAGTCCGGACGTCCTGCGCCGCCTCGTTCAGCACGGCCGTCCCGTCTCCCGGGGTCTAGTCCGGCGAGCTGACGCTCGCCGTCTCCAGCTCCTGGGTCGACGAGCTTGAGCCCCTGGCCTTCTACGGGTACGGCACCGAGGCTGCCTTCCCCACGCGCTGGCATGCCGGAGATCGGACCATGAGGTCTGCCCTCGTAGCCGGCTCACCTCCAGCCGGCGACACGGGTGGCACGCTCGGCTGACCACCTTGGTCCACCGCAGCCGGCGTTGGTGGAGTCACCTCCTTCTTCGGGGCGACGGCGTCGCCCTCCTCCCTCGCCATAACCAGCTGGTCACCGCCGGCTCCTTCTGGTGGCACCACCAGGACCTCAGGCACCACATCGTAGAGGGGAATGATGAACTGCGGGGGCTGGCTGCATAGGGCCTCCTCCGCCTGCACCACAGCTGCGGCATCCGCGTGGGCCTTGGCCGCAGCATCGGCTTGCGCCCTCGCGGCCTCTTCAGCCGCCTCCTGCGTTGCTCTGGCGGCAGCCGCCCACCGCTGCTCCGCCTCCCGCACCTCACGCGCTTCCCGCGTGTTCCTCTCCGTCGGCCTGAAGCTCGGCGCGAGGGCCCACACGGTGGGCGCTGGTGGAACCTCCCGCCGCCCCAACCACGGAGGCGACGACTGACCGCTCGAGAGAGAGCGGAGCTCTGTGATTGTGCAAGACAAAGAAAGATTAGAAAAACATTGGTAAGAAGGAAGAAGGTATGCACGAAGGAATCGACACCTACGTGGAAACCATCTGTGGCTCCTTCACCACCTTGCGGAAGCGGGTTGCCTTTGCGGCCGCCTCATCCCGCTTGGTCCCTGCGGCCGAGCTCTTGGGCTTCTTCGGCTGGCTGTGGAACATGGACGACGCGGCCCGGCGCTTCTGCGCACCGCCTCGGGCAGCCGGCGCGGCAGACGAGCTCGCGCCCTGCTGGTCGGATGCCGGTTGGCGGCGCGGGGCGACCTCTCCCTCGTTGTCGTCCGGCCAGTCCTCGAGGCCGGCCCCAAGTCCCGAGCCGCCTGCATTGCCACCTCCTCCTGTGGCATCGTTGTCCAAGGCGGCCGCCCCAAGTCGGGGTCGTCCACATCGCTCTCCTCTCGGTCAGGTAGGAACTGACACTCCGGCCCCTCGGCGCCGGATGCCGGCTGGAGGAGGGCGCTGTGTTTCATAGCCGATTGGTCAAGCCGACCAAGGAGAACTCAGCAACTGAAGAGAAAAGAAGAAAAGAAGACTTACCATAGGCGGCAGATTAGCACGTGAGTACGGCTCCTTGCCGAACTGCCACTCCTCCTCCGAGAGCTTGCAGTTTGAAAAATAGTTCACCAAGTGAGCTACCTCCGCGTGAGGCATCTCCTTGGTGCACAGCCGGCTTGGGTCTCGATGATCGCTCATCTGGCATATCATGTGAGGGCGGCCCTGGAGCGGGAGCACCCGACGCGCCACGAAGGCGGTCAGCAACTCGGGCCCGATAAGGCCCTCTGACCTCACCATCACCCTGAGCCGCGAGACGACGGCGGCTCCGGAGGCCGACAGCGACCTGGCCCGATATGACCAGTTGGGCCACTTCCCAGTCGGTGGGCCGGCTATGTAAGCTGGCAGATTGACCCAGTCGCCCTATGGGAAGACGCTCTTCACGTAGAAGTACGACTGCTGCCACATCTTCACCGACTGTATCCGCGTGATGGGAGGAAATGGATTCTCATCAGTCGGCCTCCGCACCGCGACGAAGGCACCACACTGCGCTGCCACGCTCTTGACGACGGTGCCGAGCTTCGAGTAGAAGAACTTGCCCCAAAGCTCGATGGTGGGAAGGACACCGAGATAGCCCTCGCACAGGGTGACAAAGGCGGACAACAGCACCACCGTATTCGGAGTGAGGTGGTGCGGCTGAAGGCCGTAGAAATCAAGAAAGGCTCGGAAGAAGCCGCTCGCCGGTAGGCCGAGGCCGCGCAGGCAATGTGACCTGAAGATAACGCGTTCTCCCTGCTCCAGCGCCGGCAAGATCTCCCGCTCCGGTTTGAGGCGGGCCTTCACATAGTCCTCCCCGGGCAACCGTCGCGTCTGGCGGAGGAAGTCGATGTGGTCTTCATGGACATTGGAGCCGTCCCAGGCTCTGGCACGCGCCATGAAGACGAGGAGCTTGACGAAGAAAGCGCGGCGGCGGCGTGTGTGTGACTCCACGACATCAAACCACAGCGCAGCAAGATGGCCGGAGGTGCGGTGCGGCGGCGGACAGCAGCAGCGATGGAGAAGAAGAAGAGGAAGATGGTGAAGTAGGAGGAGAGCGCGCGTGCGTTTGCCTCTCCCCCTCCCCCTATTTATAGCCGCAGAGCAACGAAGCCGAGGGGGCGGGAAGTGGGGGACGTGGGATTAACTGCGCCCACTTCCCCATGACTCGCGATTATTGTGCCTTAACGGCGTGCAATAACTGCCAGTGGAATGCCAACCGTCCGCCTCAGCCACAAAGGATCCACGCGTGGGCCGAGGCATGGTAGTGGAGAGCCCCAGCCTGCAGCAACGTCCCATCGCGCGCGTGGGCTGGCAGGCTGGTCTTGCCGAAAGGTGCCACATGGTGCGCGGACAGCGGGCGGCCGACCCGGCGCCCGGCGCGCATGCCATCTGGTTCCCGCCTTCAGACTCCAAAACCTTCCAGGCGACGCGACTGGTTGTGGCCGACTCCTATCTGTCGGCTCTTCAGAATAGGAAGTTTCTTGGGCTTCTCGTTCCCCTTTCAAGCCGCGAAGCCTGACCAGCTTCGGGGACTACTGTCGGAGTAAATGACCACGGGTAGCCTAACCAGCTCCCCTTGGCTCTTCAAAAATATCGGGCAGACTGGGCCCTCAAACATCCAAGACGCAAGGCCGCCTTCTTCTGGCCGGCTGTCCCATCGGCCGGCTGCTGGAAGGTGGCAAGGCCCCATGAGCCCTCCCGAAGCAGGTCGACTCCTAGTAGCCGGCCACCAGAGTGGTCGACTCCTAGCAGACGACCTGACCTATGCCCTCAAAGTTTGCACCCACATAACAGTGATGAGACGGGGCGTGGCTACAGTGAAGCCTGCCAACCCCGAAACCCGGAGCGAGCGTGGCCACAATGCATCGTACGGGGCGGCCATTCCCCGTCCGGTGTGGCACTGGTGCCATGTTGACCGTGACGTCGCCCACGACAGGCTGTCAGTACGGCCCATAGGCGGCAGGTCCCTCTTGCCAGAGAGATACCGAAAGGCGGCTGGACTCGACCAATCCGCACAGGGGGAGGCCGGCACCCAGCAGCCAGCCTGCCCCCCTGCCCCCCTGCCCTATGAGTTTGTGCACCATTAAGCAGATAAGACGAGGTAAGGCTACAATGAATGCCTGCCAGGCGGCGACACTGTAGCCATGCTTACCCCGACAAAGCCATCGTCACCAAGAGTAATGCTACAATAACCAGCAGCTGACAAGACCCCCAGACGGTGGGCCCGGCCTGTCGGCCAAGAGGTTGGCAGCCGGCAGGACCCACCAGTCGACGGGCCCCAGCGGCCGGCGGGGAAGTCGGCGACCATAGACACTGATGGCCTAGACCCACATCCAACTGGTTTACCATTGTACCCCTGGGGGTGGGCCTATATAAACCCCCCAGGGCACCCATGCAAAGGGTTGATCTCTTGGAGTTACACACACCACATAGAGGGAAGAAGAGAGCTAGCCTTGCCCTTCTTCTTCCTCTAGCAAAACAGCTCAAGGAGCATCTTGTAGCTACTTATTGATCTAGTGATCATGCGGAGACCCTGCAGAGCACGACTAGGGTTGTTATCTCCTAGGAGAGTCCCAAACCTGGGTAAGATTCGTCGGTGTGCATGTCTTGGCCTTATCCCGTTTCCAGGCACCGGCGATGTCTTACTGGCTCCCACAATGATTAGCCACCCGTTGGCATATGTCGCACCTACCACCCGACAGCGACCCATAGAGAATAAATGGATCTTCAAGAAGAAGACTGACGCTGATGGTAATGTTACTGTCTATAGAGTTCGACTTGTTGCAAAAGGTTTTTGACAAGTTCAAGGAGTTGACTGTGATGAGACTTTCTCACCCGTAGCGATGCTTAAGTCTGTCCAAATCATGTTAGCAATTGCCACATTTTATGATTATGAAATCTGGCAAACGGATGTCAAAACTGCATTCCTTAATGGATTTCTTAAAGAAGAGTTGTATATGATGCAACCATAAGGTTTTGTTGATCCTAAAGGTGCTAACAAAGTGTGCAAGCTCCAATGATCCATTTATGGACTGGTGCAAGCATCTCGGAGTTGGAATATACGCTTTGATGAGGTGATCAAAGCATATGGTTTTATACAGACTTTTGGAGAAGCATGTATTTACAAGAAAGGGAGTGGGAGCTCTATAGCATTTCTAATATTATATGTGGATGACATATTGTTGATTGGAAATGATGTAGAATTTCTAAATCGCATAAAATGATACTTCCATAAGAGTTTTTCATTGAAAGACCTCGGTGAAGCTGCTTATATATTGGGCATCAAGATCGATAGAGATAGATCAAGACGCTTGATAGGACTTTCACAAAGCACATACCTTGATAAGTTTGGAAGAAGTTCAAAGTGGACCAGTCAAAGAAAGGGTTCTTGCCTATGTCACAAGGTGTGAAGTTGCGTCAGACTCAATACCCGAACACTGTAGAAGATAGAGAGAAAATGAAAGTCATTCCCTATGCCTCAACCATAGGTTCTATCATGTATGATATGCGTTGTACCAGACCTGATGTGTGCCTTGCTATAAGTTTAGCAGGGTGGTACCAAAGTAATCCAGGAGTGGATCACTGGACAGCGGTCAAGAACATCCTGAAGTACCTGAAAAGGACTAGGGACATGTTTCTCGTTTATGGAGGTGACAAAGATCTTGTTGTAAGTGGTTACGTCGATGCTAGCTTTGACACTGATCCGGATGACTCTAAGTCACAGTCTAGATACATATTTTTATTGAATGGTGGACCTGTCAGTTGCTGCAGTTCCAAGCAGAGCATCATGGCGGGATCTACGTGTGAAGCGGAGTACATAGTTGCTTCGGAAGCAGCAAATGAAGGAGTCTGGATGAAGGAGTTCATATCTGATCTAGGTGTAATACCTAGTGCATCGGGTCCAATGAAAATATTTTATGATAATACTGGAGCAATAGCCTTGGCGAAGGAATCCAGATTTCACAAAAAGACCAAACACATCAAGAGACGCTTCAACTCCATCCAAGATTTGGTCAAGGAGGGAGACATAGAGATTTGCAAAATAAATACTGATCTGAATGTGGCAGACCCGTTGACTAAGCCTCTTCCACGAGCAAAACATGATGAGAACCAAAACTCCATGGGTGTTAGATTCATTACAATGTAATCTAGGTTATTGACTCTAGTGCAAATGGGAGACTGAAGGAAATATGCCCTAGACTCAATAATAAAGTTGTTATTTTATATTTCCTTATTCATGATAAATGTTCATTATTCATGCTGGAATTGTATTAACTGGAAACTTGATACATGTGTGAATACATAGACAAAACACCGTGTCCCTAGTATGCCTCTACTAGACTAGCTCATTTATCAAAGATGGTTAAGTTTCCTAGCCATGGACATGAGTTGTCATTTGATAAACGGGATCACATCATTAGTGGAATGATGTGATGGACAAGACCCATCTGTTAGCTTAGCATAATGATTGTTCAGTTTTATTGCTACTGCTTTCTTCATGTCAAATATATATTCTTCCGACTATGAGATTATGCAACTCACGGACACTGGAGGAATGCCTTATGTGCTATCAAACTTCACAATGTAACTGGGTGATTATAAAGATGCTCTACAGGTATCTCCGAAGGTGTTTGTTGGGTTGGCATAGATCGATATTAGGAGTTGTCACTCCAAGTATCGGAGAGGTATCTCTGGGCTCTCTTGGTAATGCACATCATATGAATCCTTGCAAGCAATGTGACTAATGAGTTAGTTGCGGGTTGATGCACTATGGAACGAGTAAAGAGACTTGCCTGTAATGAGATTGAACTAGGTATGAAGATACCGACGATCGAATCTCGGGCAAGTAACATACCGATGACAAAGGGAATAACATATGCCGACATTACGATTCGACCGATAAAGATCTTCGTAGAATATGTGGGAACCAATATGAGCATCCAGGTTCCGCTATTGGTTATTGACCGGAGAGGTGTCTCGGTCATGTCTACATAGTTCTCGAACCCGTAGGGTCCGCATGCTTAACGTTCGATGATGATATGTATTGTATGAGTTATGTGTTTTGGTGACTGGAGGTTGTTCGGAGTCCTGAAGGTTGTTCGGAATCCCGCATGAGATCACAAACATGACGAGGAGTCTCTAAATGGTCAAGAGGTAAAGATCGATATATTAGAAGGTTATATTTGGACAACAAAATGGTTCCGGAGTGGTGCGGGGATTTTTTGGAGTACCGAGGGGTTATCGGAACCCACCGGGAAAGTTAATGGGCCTCATGGGCCATAGGGGAGAGGAGGAGGCAGGCCACAAGAGGTGGCGCCCCCCCATGGGAGTCCTTATTGGACTAGGGGAGGGGGTGCAGCCCCCTCTTTCCTTCTCCCTCTCTCTCCCTTCGCCCTTTCCCTCTCCGGAAAGGAAAGGGGGTCTGAATTGGACCGGGAGTAGGACTCTCCCCTTGGGAGCGCGCCCTAGGCTGGCCCTCTCCTTACTTTATATACAGGGCAGGGGCACCCCAAAGCACAACAGTTGTTTCTTAGCCATGTGTGGTGCCCCCCTCCACCGTTTACTCCTCCGGTCATATTGTCGTAGTGCTTAGGCGAAGCCCTGGGCGGATCACATCACCTTCACCGTCACCACACCGTCGTGCTGCCGGAACTCATCTCGTTCGTACCTCTACTGGATCAAGAGTTCGAGGGACGTCATCGAGCTGAATGTGTGCATAACTCGGAGGTGCAGTACGTTCGGTACTTGATCGGTTGATTCGAGAAGACATTTGACTACATCAACCGCGTTAAGTTAATGCTTCCGCTTTCGGTCTACGAGGGTACATGGACACACTCGCCCCCTCTCGTTGCTATGCATCTCCTAGATAGATCTTGCGTGAGCGTAGGATTTTTTTTGAAATTGCATGCTACATTTCCCAACAGCAACTTGTTCTTGTGGACTTGTGTTGGATCTCCAAGCGCAGAGTTTTGTAGGACAGTAGCAATTTTCCCTGAAGTGGATGACCTAAAGATTATCAATCCATGGGAGGTGTAGGATGAAGATGGTCTCTCTCATACAACCCTACAACCAAATAATAAAAAGTCTCTTATGTCCCCAACACACCCAATACAATGGAAAATTGTATAGGTGTACTAGTTCGGCGAAGAGATGGTAATAAAAGTGTATTGTGGATAGTATATATTGATTTTTGTAATAGGAACAATAAAAAACAGCAAGGGAGAAATTGATAAAACGGAGCACAAACGGTATTGCAATGCTTGAAAATGAGGCCTAGGGTCCGTACTTTCGCTAGTGCAATCTCTCAACAATGCTAATATAATTGGATCATATAGCCATCCCTAAACATGCGATGAAGAATCACTCCAAAGTTCTTATCTAGCGAAGAACATAAGAAGAAATTGTTTGTAGGGTATGAAACCACCTCAAAGCTATTCTTTCTGTTTGATCTATTCAAGAGTTCGTACTAAAATAACACAAAGCTATTCTTTCCGTTCGATCTATCCAAGAGTTCATACTAAAATAACACCATATGATACACATCAACCATCTCTAATGTCACCTAGATACTCCAATGTCACCGCGAGTATCCGTGAGTTGATTATATGATATGCATCAAACAATTTCAGATTCATAATACTCAATCCAACACAAAGAACCTCAAATAGTGCCCCAAGATTTCTACCAGAGAAACAAAGACGAGAACGTGCATCAACCACTATGCATAGATTACCCCGATGTCACCTCGGGAATCAGCGAGTTGAGTGCCAAAACACATATCAAGTGAATCAATATGATACCCCATTATCACCATGGGTATTCATAGCAAGACATACATCAAGTGTTCTCAAATCCATAAAAGTATTCATCCAATAAAACAAAATCTCAAAGGGAAAAATCAACTCATCACAAGATAGAGAGGGGAAAACACCATACGATCCGACTATATTAACAAAACCAGTGATACATCAAGACCGTGACATCTCAAGAACACGAGAGAGAGAGAGAGAGAGAGATTAAACACATAGCTACTAGTACAAATCCTCAGCCCTGAGGGTGGACTACTCCCTCCTGATCTTGGTGGCCTTCGGGATGATGAAGATGGCCACTGGTGATGATTCCCCCCTCCGGCAGGGTGCCGGAACAGGGTCTAGATTGGTCTTTCGTGGCTATAGAGGCATGTGGCCCGGAACTTCTGATCTAGGGTTACTTCTGATGGTTTCTCTATTTATAGGATTTTTTGGCGTTGGTTTCACGCGAAGATGGGGCTCGAGGTGAGCACAACCCATCAGGGCACGGGCAAGGTCCCAGGGGCGCCCTGATGTCTTGTGCCCTACTCCTTCACCTTCTGGTCCTTCCACGAAGCTTCAGGGGTCTCTTTTGTTCCAAAAAAAATCATCAAAAAGTTTTAGCTCGTTTGGAGAACTTTCATTTCTGCACAAAAAACAACACCACGGTAGTTCTGCTGAAAACGGCGTCAGTCCGGGTTAGTTCCATGCAAATCATACCAAAACCATATAAAATTGTTGTAAACATGGCATGAATACTTCATAAATTATAGATACATTGGAGACGTATCAGCATTCCCAAGCTTAATTTCTACTCGTCCTCAAGTAGGTAAATGATAAAAGAAATAATTTATGTAGTGTGAATGCTAGCAAAGTGCATAAGTTTGATCAATGATAATTTCAATCACTTTTCCTAGCATCATAATGACAACTCTTTCTCATAAAACTCATCATGATAAAGTAGCAATTGAAAATATTTTTTTTGATGTGGAATGCTACCTATCCACTACTAGGGAAAACCCTAGTAGTAGCGCGAGTTTGATGCCCACTAGTAGCGCGGGCCACCGCGCTACTAATAAGGCGCTACAGCTATTACTTAGCAGTAGCGCGTGCGACACGCGCTACTGCTAAGACAAATAGCCATAGTGTTTGTTCTCTCCCGCACTGCTGCTAATCTAGCTAGTAGCAGCGTGTTTACTGTCCATCACTACAAATATTCTTTTTTCACTTTTTTTATTTTGAGTATATTTATATGCCATTATACAAATTTGAGGACAATACCAATTATGAGGTTTATATCATTATGTCCATAACAGTGTGTCAAATGAAGGTGGATTAGGTTCAAGTGGAGGCAATATGTGGTGCATGTCAAAAGTATACTACTAATCCAAACTTGATCTAGTTTGGACTAGTAGTACTTTCAATGTGCACCACATGTTGCCTCCACTTGAATCTAATCCGCTAGCACAAGGTATTTAATCATCATCATAGTCATTATCACCAACAGTAGTTATTTAATCATCATAGTCATAGTGTAGCACATCATCATCTTCAAACTCATTCTAGCTAGCTAATCACTACCAACACTAGCTGCGGTAGCTATCTAATCACCACCAACACTAGCTACTAATAATCATCATAGTCATTATCACCAACGCTAGCTATTTAATCATCATACTCATAGTGTAGAACATCATCATCTTCAAACTCATTCTAGCTAGCTAATCACCCCTGCTGCTCTCTCTCAAGTAAAATAACATAAAACATGTGTAGCACTCCTGCTTCATCAAGTTGGAGCATGCAGATGAACCTGTCTCCTAATCATGGGCTGCGTTTCTGATTGCTGCCCCCTAGTACTTCTCTGCGATCGCTCACAATTTTGCTCCAGTCTTTCACTATTAAGCATTCCTCGCTATTAGAAATCCTGAATGCACTAAAGTGCATTGTAGGATATCTTGGCCGTAAGCTAACAATTCTCATGCGACCTTTAGTCTCGATCCAATGAGGCACAACATTCATCGGGAGTCCCTGTTGAAGAACATCATATAGTAACATACTTAGCAATGAAGTTTAGCTTAAAAAATAATGTATGCAAAAGATGCACTGAGGACAAATAGTAAAAAACTTACCATCTTTCCTAAATAGATGTGACCGTAGTTCAGTACGAACACTATTGGTCGCACGTTTTGAGTACTAAGATTTTCAAGTTCAGGAAAATAATTTGTCTTGACAGTATGAAGAGCCTCAAGCCATGAAACATAATGACTTATCTCCTCGCAGTTTAGTTCAGCCCCGGGACAGTAGTAGGTCCTGTCTATCAAGCGCTGGACATGTTTGCTTGATTGGAAATAAGTTGTCAACTATTTTTGAATAAACAATATCAAAGACATAAATATGGTTGAGAAACTCACATAATGGTATAACTGGAGGCATTTGCACATCGCCCAGATGTCAATATTACCTTCAAGATCATCTTCCGGACGAACATCAAAGGTGATAACCATATCAGGCTCAAATGCATAAGTCTTGCATAGTGCTTGCCAAGTTTTGCATCCAAAATAGGTGTAGGTGTCTGTGTTGTATAATTTTGCGTGGAAAATACAACCATGCTCGGTCTTCAAGTAAACTCTCTTTACCTCCTCAGTGGTTTTCATAGGACTGAAACCTATCTTATCCAAGATAAAAACTCTTGCATGGCAGGGGATACACTAGTAGAATAGTAAGAAAATTAAATTATAAGTTGAAGCAAATGAAGCAGATGTCATATGCTTAATTACAAAAAAAGACTTGTCGTTGTGACTTACTGTATCCACTTTGAAGTTATCGTCCAGCTTGATGCTGAAGCGCCTATCATCATCTAGGAAGATTCTGTCGCACAGGCCGCACTCATCTTTGCAGTATTTGCAAATACCGAAATCCTTTTCGTCCTCAGACATTTCCTATGTTCATAGTTGAAACATTAATTGAAAATCGATCGAAGACAACTACCATGATACTCAACACAAAAATCCGGGGCACTCGATATTTCCTACATATTGTGGCACAAGTCATGCCAAAATTCACGGAAAATCCGGCATGACCTTTGCTAAAATAGGACATATCGAGCGCCTGAAATTTGCTTGAACGGAAATGAATCAATAATCCGGCAAAACATAGGCCACTCGGAGGTGTAACCTGCAAACATGACCGACCACTTGGGCAAGCACATATCCTATTTGAGCAACACAAGATATACATTTCAAAATACCTTATATGACTCATATTGACATGAGCTTTCAATAAGCAAAACCAAATCGTAAAATAAATAAGTATTCAAATTAGCATGCATTCAATAAGCAAAAGTAAATCATCTCTTGTGTCCGTACATCGTCGAATATTATCACTAATACATCCTGAATAGTATCATACATATAACATCACTAATACAACTAAAACCCTAGCGAACGACGGGTATCGGCGCGGGCGGTGGACACCCAAAGAGAAGGAACCATCACAGGATCATAGCTCCAGTGAGATCCCTTGAGAACCTGCCAGGTACTGGAGAACCTGTGCTCCAGCACAACCAAGTAGCGACGGACGTGCGCGTCCTCCTCGCTGACATGGTGACGTACCACCTCTGCGGGGTCCTCAAGCCTCTCGACCGTCACTGGCCCACACGACCGCCACCAAAGAAGGTTCGGGTCAACGATGGGCTAACTCCTCACCAAGCTGCACCCACCGGTAGGTAGCGCCTCCCAATACTAGCCCGGCGGAGCCCAGTCCCAGACATGGCCCATCTTGTGAAGCAGGCGTCCTCCACCGAGTCGATGACGACGGATGCAGGATAGGCATCATCGACGTCGTTGCGGGAAAAATAGCTTTAACTAAAAAAATAACAACAAATATGACATGTTCAACTAGTTCTATTAATTCAATGAGTTCTTACTAAAAATAAACTTACTATAAATAAAAATAAACTAGTACCTAATTAGTACCTAGTTTTTACTAACTAATTAGTACCTAGGAACTACTGCCCCAATTACCATCTAATTTGATGAACCTAGGGGTGGAAAGTGGTAGCGGATATTCCAATTATCCAACTTGAAAGTGAAATAAGTGGTCAAATTTTACTCGTTTTATGATTAATATTAGAAATTATTATGCATTACAATAGTGTTTATTCATCATCTAAGAAAACATCATCTAAGAAAACATCCAAGCTGCATCCGTATCCGATAACATCCGCATCCGATTCGTTTCCACCCATACATGAACCCTAGCTAATTTGATGCAACTAAAATTTGAAGAACCCTAGGCAGAGGTACGGGAGGGGGAGGAGCAGGCGTGCTCACCTCGGGTGCCTGCGGCAAGGGAGGGGCAGGCGGCGTCAAGGTCGGGGTCGGGGCTCGGGCGCGCGGCGGAGGGCGGCGTCAAGGTCGGGGTCGGGGGCGGTGTCGAGGTCGGGGGCGGCGTTGACATCGGGGTCGGGGTTGGCCTCAAATCCGGGGCCGGGGGCGGTGTCCAAGTTATGCGGAGAGTGACGGGAGAGCACTCGGCGGCCGACGGGCGACGGCAGCGGTGATAGCGAAGGAGTTGGATTTGGGGGAAGTGGCCCCGGGGAAGAACGAAGCGGGCAGTTAAGTCAGAAGTAGCAGTAGCGCGTTCCAAAAAGTGCGCTACTGCTAAGTTAGCTACAGCGCGTTCCTTGATACGCACTACTACTATTCCTTTCTCTTTTTCCCCTTTTTCATTTATTTTTCTTTACATTTTATTTTTTTCCTTTCACCATTTTCTATTTCTTTCATTTTCATTCACTTTTCTATTTGCTTTCCATTTAATTTTATTTCCTTTAGCAGTAGCACCTTTCAACGTAAACACGCTGCTACAAAGCCAGTAGAGGTAGCACGGTTCAACGCAGATCGCTACTACTATGTGTAGCCTATCGGATAAGCCGTGGGAATTTTAGTAGTAGCGCTTTTATCTTCAGGCGCACTACTGCTACAACTGTATCTGTAGTGCCGCTTACACTAGCGCGCTACTGCTACTTAGTACCAGCGTGTTTTTTGACACGCGCTACTGCTAAAGTTCTGTGTATAAGGTTTTCCCTAGTAGTGATCATATTCATCATATACTCTTTTCTTTTGTAGCATGGACATTTGGACTTGAATGATTCAAAGCAATAGTCTATAATTTGACATGAGGACATCAATACTCAAGCATACCAACAAGCAACCATGTCTTTCAAAATATCAACACTAAAGAAAGCTATCCCTAGCCCATCATGTTCAATCATTGATCCATTCATCAAACACACTCGCATATTAGCTACATCCAATACACAAGTACGATCATAGTGCCCGTTAGTTGGTGCTTTATAAGATAAGATGGAGACTCAAATAAAAATAAAAATTGGATAAAGTAAATAGATAGGCCCTTCGCAGAGGGAAGTAGGGATTTGTAGAGGTGCCAGAGCTCAAAGCTTAAATTGAGAGATAAAATATTTTGGGAGGCATACTTTTCCCGTCAACGAAAACGACTGAGAAATTCCCAACATTTTCCATGCTAGATATATCATAGGCAGTTGTTGATAGCCCACAAGTATAGGGGATCGTAACAATTTTCGAGGATAGAGTATTCAACCCAAATTTATTGATTCGAAACAAGGGGAGCCAAAGAATATTCTCAAGTATTAGCAGCTGAGTTGTCAATTCAACCACACCTGAAAGACTTAATATCTGTAGCAAAGTATTTAGTAGAAAAGTAGTATGGAAGTAACTGTAACGGGCAAAGGTAACAGTAGCAGTTTTGTAGCAATCGTAACAGTGGCAACGGAAAAGTAACTTAGCAAAGATCAATATGTGAAAAGCTCATACGCAATGGATCAGTATGGATAATTATGTCGGATGGCATTCATCATGCAATAGTTATAACATAGGGTGACACAGAACTAGCTCCAATTCATGAATATAATGTAGGCATGTATTCCGAATATAGTCATACGTGCTTATGGAAAAGAACTTGCATGACATCTTTCGCCTTACCCTCCCGTGGCAGCGAGGTCCTATTGGAAACTAAGGGATATTAAGGCCTCCTTTTAATAGACTACTGGACCAAAGCATTAGCACTTAGTGAATACATGAACTCGTCAAACTACGGTCATCACCGGGAGTGGTCCTGATTATTGTCACTTCGGGGTTGCCGGATCATAACACATAGCAGGTGACTATAATTGCAAGATAGGATCAAGAACGCTCATATATTCATGAAAACATAATAGGTTCAGATCTGAAATCATGGCACTCAGGCCCTAGTGACAAGCATTAAGCATGGCAAAGTCATAGCAACATCAATCTTAGAACTTAATGGATATTAGGGATCAAACCCTAACAAAACTAACTCGATTACATGGTAAATCTCATCCAACCCATCACCGTCTAGCAAGCCTACGATGGGATTACTCATGCACGGCGGTGAGCATCATGAAATTGGTGATAGAGGATGGTTGATGGTGACGATGGCAACAGATTCCCCTCTCCGGAGCCCCGAACAGACTCCAGATCAGCCCTCCCGAGGAATAACAGGGCTTGGCGGCGGCACCATATCGTAAAACTCGATGAATCATTCTCTCTAAAATTTTTCTCCCCGAACGTGAATATATGGAGTTGGAGTTGGGGTCGATGGAGCTCCAGGGGGCCCATGAGGTAGGGGGCGCGCCCTAGGGGGGTGCCCCCACCCTAATGGATAGGGTGTGGGCCCCCTTCTGCTGATGTTTCACCAATATTTTTTATTAATTCCAAAACATGACTCCGTGAAGTTTCAGGTCATTCCGAGAACTTTTATTTCTGCACAAAAATAACACCATGGCAATTCTGCTGAAAACAATGATAGTCCGGGTTATTTCCATTCAAATCATGCAAATTAGAGTCCAAAACAAGGGCAAAAGGGTTTGGAAAAGTAGATACGTTGGAGATGTATCAACTCCCCCAAGCTTAAACCTTTGCTTGTCCTCAAGAAATTCAGTTGACAAACTGAAAGTGATAAGGAAAAACTTTTACAAACTCTATTTGATCTTGTTCTTGCAAATTTTTAAAGCCAGCATTCAAGTTTTCTGCAAAGATCATGAACTAACCATATTCACAATAACACTTAGGTCTCACATTTACTCATATTAATGGCATAATGAACTAGCGAGCAATAATAATAAATCTTGGATGACAACACTTTCTCAAAATAATCATGATATAATATAATAAGATGGTATCTCGCTAGCCCTTTCTGAGACCACAAAACATAAATGCAAAGCACCCCTGAAGATTAAGGACTGACTAGACCTTGTAATTCATGGAAAAAGAGATCCAGTCACAGTCATACTCAATATCATTTAATAACAATGCATACAAATGAAAGTGATGCTCTCCAACTGGTGCTTTTTATAAGAGGATGATGACTCGACATAAAAGTAAATAGATAGGCCCTTCGTAGAGGGAAGCAGGGATTTGCAGAGGTGCTAGAGCTCGAGTTTTGAAACAGAGATAAATAATATTTTGAGCGGTATACTTTCATTGTCAACTTTAGAACCAAGAGATCTCGATATCTTCCATGCTACATACATTATAGGCGGTTCACAAACAGAATGGTAAAGTTTATACTCCCCAACCACCAACGAGCACATTCCACGGCTGGTCTGAAATAACGGGTACCGTCCAACTAACAAAAATCCTGGGGGAGTTTTGTTTGCAATTATTTTGATTTGATTTGAACATGGGACTGGGCATCCCGGTTACCGGCCATTTTCTCGTGAATGATGAGCGGAGTCCACTCATGGTGATAATAACCCACCTAGCATGGATGATATGGACAACTCTAGTTGATACATGAGCTATTCGAGCATACAAAACATAATTTCATTTGAAGGTTTAGAGTTTGGCACATGAAAATTTACTTGGAACGGCAGGTAAATACCGCATATAGGAAGGTATGGTGGACTCATATGGAACAACTTTGGGGTTTATGGAAGTGGATGCACAAGCAGTATTCCTGCTTAGTACAGGTGAACGCTAGAAAGAGACTGGGAAGCGACCAACTAGAGAGCGACACAGTCATAAACATGCATTAAAATTAATCAACAATGAGTGCAAGCATTAGTAGGATATAAATCACCATGAACATAAATATCGTGGAGGCTATGTTGATTTTGTTTCAACACATGCGTGAACATGTGCCAAGTCAAGCCACTTGAATCATTCAAAGGAGGATACCATCCTATCATACTACATCACAACCATTTTAATTAGCATGTTGGAATGCAAGGTAAACCATTATAAACTCCTAGCTAATTAAGCATGGCATGAGTAACTATAATCTCTAGTTGTCATTGCAGACATCTTTCATTCATAATAGGCTGAATCAGGAACGATGAACTAATCATATTTACAAAAAAAGATAGGTCGAGTTCATACCAGTTTTTCCTCATCTCAGTCATTCCATCATATATCGTCATTATTGCCTTTCACTTGCATGACCGAACGATGTGGATAATAATAATAATAGTGCACGTGCATTGGACTAAGTTGGAATCTACAAACATTTAATTCAAAGGAGAAGACAAGGTAATATGGGCTCTTTGTTATATCAACAATAATGCATATGAGAGCCACCCATCATTTTCATCGTGGTCTTCTTCTCTTGACCCCAAAGAAAAGAAAGAATTTCAAAGAAACACACTGAAATGTTTTTGGAGATTTTGTTTTTCCAAAGAAAGTAAAACTAGAACGAGAAAAACTATTTACATAGGAAAGCTCCCAGCAAGCAAAAAGAAGAACGAGAAATCTTTTTGGGTTTTCCTATTTTTTAATTACTACTACTACAAGCATGAAAAGTAAACTACCTAGAAGCTACAAGTATTTTTTTTGTTTTTTCTCAAAGTTTTTCAAACACACATTGCCTTTTTATTCGCCTTCTTTCGTTCATCTTTTTGTTTGTCCTTTTGTCTTACTTGGTTTGTTTGCTTGTTCACTTGATATAATTGTGTGTTTGTTGAAAATCAGAATCAGAAAGCTTATGGATCCTCATCCACCTGCCAATCTTTTTAAGAGATCCAACTATGATGAACCAATTGCTTGTGAGTTAAGTGCACTAGATTATCTTTACGAAGTTTTGCTTGAGATTCGTGAATCTGAAAAGTGTTATGAAGTGTTAAAAGAAGAAATTTATAAAGTGATTCACGATAGCTCCTTCAATGAAAAGCATGATTGTAGTGATGTTATTATAAATTCTATTAATGTCAACTATGCTAAAAATATGCAAAACCCTAAGCTTGAGGATGCTAATTTTGCTATGTCTACTACTTGTTGCAACGATCATGATTGGGGTGATTCTTCTTATGATCTTGAAAATTTCTTTAAGCCCTATGATGAATATGAGATTGATAATAATGTTTGCAATAATATTGAAAGTGGGTTTGGAAGAGTGTCAACTTTAGATCCCACATATTTGGAGAATATTCAATCTTATGGTTTTTTTGATAAAAGTGGGTTTGGAGAGGTCATGACTTTAATTAATGTTAATCTCACTATTTTGGAAGAGTGTCAACTTTGCATGGATGTGGTTCATGTTGAGAATAATTTATGTGATAGCTATATTGTTGAATTTGCTTATGATCCTACATGTAATTATTATGAGAGAGGAAAATATGGTTGTAGAAATTTTCAGGTTACTAAATTACCTCTCTTCATGTTGAGATTGCTATCGTCTCTTTCTTATTCCTTGCATATGCTAGTTTTTTGCTTGCCTTGATAATTTGTTTGCTTATAAAATGACTATGCATAGGAAGTATGTTAGACTTAGATATGTCTGTCACGTGTTTTATGATGCTCTCTTTGTGCTTTAATTCTTCTCTTTTATGTGAGTATCATTGAAATTATCAATGCCTAGCTAAAAGGCTTTAATAAAAGTGCTTGTTGGGAGACAACCCAATATTTTTCCTTGCTATTTTCAGTAAATAATTCATCTATCCTCTAGTTAGATGTGTTTTTGTGTTTTAGCTAGTGTTTGTGCCAAGTTAGACCTTTGGGATGGCTTACGGTGATAGTTGTTTTGTTCTTGCTGAAAAACAGAAACTTTTGCGCCCAGCAAAATAATTTTCATAATTCACATAAGCGTGCTTTTGATCTAATTCATTTTGAACAAGATTGGTACATAAATTGCCCAGTTTGTACTAATTTGTTAGAATTTTTAGAGTTACAGAAGTTTTCGAGAGTTATAGATTGCTACAGACTATTCTGTTTTTGACAAATTCTGTTTTCTATGTGTTGTTTGCTTATTTTGATGAATCTATGGGTAGTATCGGGGGTATGAACCATGGAAAAGTTGGAATACAGTAGATATTACACCAATATAAATAAAGAATGACTTCACAACAGTAGCAAAAGTGGTGATTTATTTTCTTATACTAATGGAACTTATGAGATTTTCTGTTGAGTTTTTTGTTATGAAGTTTTCAAGTTTCGGGTAAGGATTTGATGGACTATGGAATAAGGAGTGGAAACAGCCTAAGCTTGGGGATGCCCAAGGCACCCCAAGGTAATATTCATGGACAACCAAGATCCTAAGCTTGGGGATGCCCCAGAAGGCATCCCCTCTTTCATCTTTGTCTATCGGTAGCTTCACTTGAGGCTATATTTTTATTCACTACATGATATGTGTTTTGCTTGGAGCGTCTTGTATGATTTGATTCTTTGGTTTTTAGTTTGCCACAATCATCCTTGCTGTACATACCTTTCGAGAGGGACATGCATGAATCGTGATTTATGAGAATACTCCATGTGCTTTACTTATATCTTTTGAGCTAGGCAATATTGCTCTAGTGCTTCACTTATATCTTTTGAGCTAGGCAATATTGCTCTAGTGCTTCACTTATATATTTTTAGAGCACGGCGGTGGTTTTATTTTATAGAAATTGTTGAACTCTCATGCTTCACTTATATTATTTTGAGAGTCTTTTTTAAATAGCATGGTAATTTGCTTTGGTTATAAATTTAGTCCTAATATGATGGGTATCCAAGAGGGATATAATAAAAACTTTCATATAAAGTGCATTAATTACTATGAGAAGTTTGATTCCTTATGATTGTTTTGATATATAAAGATGGTGATATTAGAGTCATGCTAGTGAGTAATTTTGAATTGGAGAAATACTTGTGTTGAGGTTTGTGATTCCCGTAGCATGCACATATGGTGAACTGTTATATAACGAAGTTGGAGCATGAGGTATTTATTGATTGTCTTCCTTGTGAGTGGCGGTCGGGGATGAGCGATGGTCTTTCCCTACCAATCTATCCCCCTAGGAGCATGCACGTAGTACTTTGTTTTGATTACTAATAGATTTTTGCAATAAGTATGTAGTTCTTTATGACTAATGTTGAGTCCATGGATTATACACACTCTCACCCTTCCACCGTTGCTAGCCTCTCTAGTACCGCACAACTTTCGCCAGTACCATATACCTTCCTCAAAACAGCCACCAAACCTACGTATTATGGCATTTCCATAGCCATTCCGAGATATATTGCCATGCAACTTTCCACTATTCCGTTTATTATGACACACTCCGTCATTGTCATATTGCTTTGCATGTTCATGTAGTTGACATCGTATTTGTGGCAAAGTCACCTTTCATAATTCTTTCATACATGTCACTGTTGAGTCATTGCACATCCCGGTACACTGCCGGAGGCATTCATATAGATTCATATTTTTGTTCTAAGTATTGAGTTGTAATTCTTGAGTTGTAAGTAAATAGAAGTGTGATGATCATCATTATGAGAGAATTGTCCCATGTGAGGAAAAAAAGAGTGGCCAAAGAAGCCAAAAAAAGAGAGAAGGGGCAATGTTACTATCCTTTTTCCACACTTGTGCTTCAAAGTAGCACCATGATCTTCATGATAGAGAGTCTCCTATTTTGTCACTTTCATATACTAGTGGTAATTTTTCATTATAGAGCTTGGCTTATATATTCCAACAATGGGCTTCCTCAAATCGCCCTAGGTCTTCATGAGCAAGCAAGGTGGATGCACACCCACTTAGTTTTTCTTTTTGAGCTAAACTTATAGCTCTAGTGCATCCGTTGCATGGCAATCCCTACTCACACACATTGATATCTATTGATGGGCCTCTCTATAGCCCATTGATACGCCTAGTTGATGTGAGACTATCTCCCTCCTTTTGTCTTCTCCACAACCACCATATTATATTGCACCTATAGTACTATGTCCACAACTCATGCTCATGTATTGCGTGAAAGTTCAAAAGGTTTGAGAACACCAAAAGTATGAGACAATTGCTTGGCTTGTCATCGGGGTTGTGCATGATTTGAATATTTTGTGTGATGAAGATGGAGCATAGCCAGACTATATGATTTTTTAGGAATAGCTTTCTTTGGCCATGTTATTTTGAGAATACATAATTGCCTTGTTAGTATACTTGAAGTATTATTGTTTTTATGTCAATATTAAACTTTTGTTTTTAATCTTATGAATCTGAACATTCATGCCACAATAAAGAAAATTACATGGATAAATATGTTAGGTAGTATTCCACATCAAAAATTCTATTTTTACCATTTACCTACTCGAGGACGAGCAGGAATTAAGCTTGGGGATGCTTGATACGTCTCCAATATATCTATATTTTTTATTGTTCCATGCTATTATATTATATGTTTTGGATGTTTCATATGCATTAATATGTTATTTTATATTATTTTTCGGACTAACCTATTAACCTAGAGCCCAGTGCCAGTTTTTGTTTTTTCCTTGTTTTTGAGCTTCACAGAGAAGGAATACCAAACGGAGTCCAAACAGAATAAAACCTTCGCGATGATTTTTCTTGGACCAGAAGACACCCAGGAGACTTGGAGATCAAGTCAGAAGAGCCATGAAGCGGCCACAAGGGTGGAGGGCACGCCCAGGGGGTAGGGCGCGCCCCCTGCCTTGTGGGCCTCCCGTGACTCCACCGACCTACTTCTTCGTCCTATATATTCACATATATCCCCAAACCACTAGAAGCATCCACGAAAACACTTTTCCACTGTCGCAACCTTCTGTACCCATGAGATCCCATCTAGGGGCCTTTTCCGGCATCCTGTCGGAGGGGGATTCGATCACGGAGGGCTTCTACATCAACTATATTACCCTTCCGATGAAGCGTGAATAGTTAACCCCAGACCTATGGGTCCAGAGCTAGTAGCTAGATGGCTTGTTCTCTCTCTTTGATTCTCAATACCATGTTCTCCTCGATGTTCTTGGAGATCTACCCGATGTAATCTTCTTTTGCGGTGTGTTTGTCGAGATCCGATGAATTGTGGATTTATGGTCAGCTTATCTATGAATATTATTTGAATCTTCTCTGAATTCTTATATGCATGATTTGGTATCTCTGTAATTCTCTTCGAACTATCGGTTTAGTTTGGCCAACTAGATGGCTTTTTCTTGCAATGGGAGAAGTGCTTAGCTTTGGGTTCAATCTTGCGGTGTCCTTTCCAAGTGATAGTAGGGGTAACAAGGCACGTATTGTATTGTTTCCATCGAGGATAAAAATATGGGGTTTACATCATATTGCTTGAGTTTATTCCTCCACATCATGTCATCTTACTTAATGTGTTACTCTGTTCTTCATAAACTTAATATCTAGATGCACGCATGAGTCGGTCGATGTGTGGAGTAATAGTAGTAGATGCAGGCAGGAGTCGGTCTACTTGACACGTATGTGATGATTATATTTCATAATCATTGCCTTAGATATCGTCATAACTTTGCACTTTTCTATCAATTGCTCGACAGTAATTTGTTCACCCACCATATTATTTCTTATCTTGAGAGAAGCCACTAGTGAAACCTATGGCCCCTGGGTCTATTTTCCATCATATAAGTTTCCAATCTACTATTTTTCAATCTTTTACTTTCCAATCTATAAACCAAAAATACCAAAAATATTTACTTTATCTTTTGTTTAGTTTCATCTATCTCTATCAGATCTCACTTTTGCAAGTAACCGTGAAGGGATTGACAACCCCTTTATCGCGTTGGGTGCAAGTTGTTTGACTGTTTGTGTAGGTATTGGTGATTTGTGCGTTGTCTCCTACTAGATTGATACCTTGGTTCTCTAACTGAGGGAAATATTTATCTCTACTTTGGTGCATCACCCTTTCCTCTTCAAGGGAAAATCCAACGCAAGCTCATGAAGTAGCAGTATGCGAAAGCCTAGGAGGGCAAGGCACTTACTCATCCACGACTATCCACTTCATCTTTTTCAAGGCCCGGGGGGGGGGCAGGCGAACCCCAAACCTTTTCCTCTTGCAGAGCACCCCCAGGTCTGGAAGGGGCGCGCTACGGGTTGGCGCATGATCCCTCATGGAGGGGGCAATAGCTGCGTCCATGAGCGATGCTCCTACTGATGTCTACTATGCAACCTTCTTGTAAACTAAACTAGTGATAAAACAAGAAACTAAAAGATTCAATTGCAAGACCTAAATATATACCTTCAAGCACTAACCTCCTCGACAACAGCGCAAGAAAAGAGCTTGATGTCTACTATGAAACCTTCTTCTTGTAGACTTGTGTTGGGCCTCCAAGGACAGTATCAAACTTCCCTCAAGTGGATGACCTAAGGTTTATCAATCCGTGGGAAGCGTAGGATGGAGATGGTTTCTCTCAAACAACCCTACAACCACATAACATAGAGTCTCTTGTGTCCCCAACACACCTAATACAATGGTAAATTGCATAGGCGCACTAGTTCGGTGAAGAGATGGTGATAAAAGTGTAATATGGATGGTAGATATAGGTTTTTTAATCGGAAAATATAAAAACAGCAAGGTAACTAGTAACAAAAGTGATCGAAAATGGTATTGCAATGCTTGAAAACAAGGCCTAGGGTTCATACTTTCACTAGTGCAAGTTCTGTCAACAATAATAATATAATTGGATCATATAACAATCCCTCAACGTGCAACAAAGAGTCACTCCAAAGTCATTAATAGCAGAGAACAAATGAAGAGATTATTGTAGGGTATGAAACCACCTCAAAGTTATTCTTTCCGATCAATCCATTGGGATATTCCTATAAGTGTCACAAACAGCCCTAGAGTTCGTAGTAAAATAACACCTTAAGACACACATCAACCAAAACCCCGATGTCACCTAGATACTCCAATGTCACCGCAAGTATCCGCGGGTTTGATTATATGATATGCATCACACAATCTCAGATTCATCTATTCAGACCAACACAAAGAACTTCATAGAGTGCCCCAAAGTTTCTACAGGAGAGTCAAGACGAAAACGTGTGCGAACCTCTATGCATGAGTTCACAAGGTCACATAACCTGCAACTTGATCACCAAAACATACATCAAGTGGATCACGTGAATATCCCATTGTCACCACAAATAAGCACATGCAAGACATACATCAAGTGTTCTCAAATCCTTAAAGACCCAATCCGATAAGATAACTTCAAAGGGGAAAACTCAATCCATTACAAGAAGGTAGAGGGGGAGAAACATCATAAGATTCAACTATAATAGCAAAGCTCGCGGTACATCAAGATCGTGCCAAACCAAGAACACGAGAGAGAGAGAGAGAGAGAGAGAGATAGAGAGAGAGAGATAGAGAGAGAGAAATCAAACACATAGCTACTGGTACATACCATCAGCGCCGAGGGTGAGCTACTCCCTCCTATTCATGGAGAGCGCCGGGATGAGGACAATGGCCACCGATGATGGATTCCTCCTCCGGCAGGGTGCCGGAATAGGGTCCTGATTGGTTTTTTGGTGGCTACAGAGGCTTGTGGCGGCGGAACTCCTGATCTAGGTTCTGTTCTGGAGGTTTGGGGATATATAAGAGGTGTTGGCGCTCGGAACAAGTCAGGGGAACCCATGAGGCATCCACAAGGTAGGGGGCGTGCCCTAGGGGGGCACCCTCCACCCTTGTGGTGGCGTCGGGACTCTTCTCTGATATCTTTTCGGTCTAGTATTTTTTATATTTTCCAAAAATAATCTCCATAAATTTTCAGGTTAATTGGACTCCGTTTGATATTCCTTTTTTGGGAAACTCAAAAACAAGGAAAAACATAAACTGACACTGGGCTCTAGGTCAATAGGTTAGTCCCAAAATCATATAAAATAGCATATAAATGCATATAAAACATCCAAGATGGATAATATAATAGCATGGAACAATGAAAGATTATAGATACGTTGGAGACATATCAAGCATCCCCAAGCTTAATTCCTACTCATCCTCGAGTAGGTAAATGATAAAAACAGAATTTTTGATGTGGAATGCTACCTAACGTTTTTATCTGTGTAATTTTTATTTATTGTGGCAAGAATATTCAGATCCATAAGATTCAAAATAAAAGTTTAATATTGACATAAAAACAATAATACTTCAAGCATACAAATAAAGCAATCAGGTCTTCTCAAAATCATGGCCAAAGAAAGCTATCCCTACAAAATCATATAGTCTGGCTATGCTCCATCTTCATCACACAAAATATTTAAATCATTCACAACCCCGATGACAAGTCAATCAATTGTTTCATACTTTTGATGTTCTCAAACCTTTTCAACTTTCACGCGATACATGAGCATGAGCCATGGACATAGCACTATAGGTGGAATAGAATATGATGGTTGTGGAGAAGACAAAAGGAGGGAGATAGTCTCACATCAACTAGGCATATCAACAGGCTATGGAGATGCCCACCAATAGATATTAATGTGAGTGAGTAGGGATTACCATGCAACGGATGCTCTAGAGCTATAAGTTTATGAAAGCTCAACAAGAAACTAAGTGTGTGTGCATCCAACTCGCTTGCTCACCCAGACCTAGGGCAATTTGAGAAAGCCCATCGTTGGAATATACAAGCCAAGTTATATAATGAAAAATTCCCACTAGTATATGAAAGTGATATCATAGGAGACAGTCTATCTTGAAGATCATGGTGCTACTTTGAAGCACAAGTGTGGAAAAAGGATAATAACATTGCCCCTTCTCTCTTTTTCTCTCATTTATTTATTTATTTTTATTTGGGCCATTCTCATTTTTTTGGCCTCTTTTTTTTTCATTTTTTTTAATTTTTCATCCGGAGTCTCATCCCTACTTGTGGGGGAATCATAGTCTCCATCATCCTTTCCTCACATGGGACAATGCTCTAATAATGAAGATCATCACATTTTTATTTACTTACAACTCAAGAATTACAACTCGATACTAAGAACATAATATGACTCTATATGAATGCCTCCGGCGGTGTACCGGGATGTGCAATGAATCAAGAGTGACATGTATGAAAGAATTATGAAAGGTGGCTTTGCCACAAATACGATGTCAAGTACATGATCATGCAAAGCAATATGACAATGATGAAGCATGTCATAATAAGTGGAATAGTGGAAAGTTGCATGTATCTCGGAATGGCTATGGAAATGCCATAATAGCTAGGTATGGTGGCTGTTTTGAGGAAGGTATATGGTGGGTGTATGGTACCGACGAAAGTTGCGCGGTACTAGAGAGGCTAGCAATGGTGGAAGGGTGAGAGTGCGTATAATCCATGGACTCAACATTAGTCATAAAGAACTCACATACTTATTGCAAAAATCTATTATTCATTGAAACAAAGTACTATGTGCATGCTCCTAGGGGGATAGATTGGTAGGAAAATACCATCGCTCGCCCCCGACCGCCACTCATAAGGAAGACAATCAATAAATTAATCATGCTCTGACTTCATCACATAACGGTTCACCATACGTGCATGCTACGGGAATCACAACCTTAAACACAAGTATTTCTACTATCCACAATTACCCACTAGCATGACTCTAATATCACCATCCTCATATGTCAAAACAATCATAAGGAATCAAACTTCTCTTAGTATTCAATGCACTTTATATGAAAGTTTTTATTATGTCCCTCTTGGATGCCCATCATACTAGGAGTAAATTCATAACCAAATCCATCTATCATGTTGTTTAAGACTCTCAAAATAATATAAGTGAAGCATGAGAGTTCATCAATTTCTTCAAAATAAAACCACCACCGTGCTCTAAAAAGATATAAGTGAAGCACTAGAGCAAACGACAAACTACTCCGAAAGATATAAGTGAAGATCAATGAGTAGTCAAATAATTATGTAACTATGTGAAGATTCTCTAACATTTAAGAATTTCAGATCTTGGGATATTATTCAAACAGCAAGCAAATCCTAACAAAATAAAATGACGCTCCAAGCAAAACACGTACCATGTAGTGAATAAAAAAACAGCTCCAAGTAAAGTTACCGATGAACGAAGACGAAAGAGGGGATGCCACCTGGGGCATCCCCAAGCTTAGGCTCTTGGTTGTCCTTGAATATTACCTTGGGGTGCCATGGGTATCTGCAAGCTTAGGCTCTTGCGAATCCTTATTCCATAGTCCATCAAATCCTTACCCAAAACTTGAAAACTTCACAACACAAAACTCAACAGAAAATCTCATGAGATCCATTAGTATAAGAAAATAAATCACCACTTTATGGTACTTTTGTGAACTCATTTTTAATTCATATTGGTGTTATATCTACTATATTACAGCTTCTCCATGGTTCATACCCTCCGATACTACTCATAGATTCATCAAAATAAGCAAACAACACATAGAAAATAGAATCTGTCAAAAACAGAACAGTCTGTAGTAATCTGGAAACTTTACATACTTCTGTAACTCCAAAAATTCTGGCAAATTAGGACAACCTAGGCAATTTGTATATAAGTCTTGTGTAAGAAAATTCAGATCAAAATAACTTTCCAGTGAATCCAACACAGTACAGTAGCATAATCATGTGAACACACAAAAATAGTAGGTAATAGTGTTGGGTTATCTCCCAACAAGCGCTTTTCTTTAATGCCTTTCTTGCTAGGCAAGATTTTTTCAATGATGCTCACATAAAAGATAAGAATTGAAACATAATGGGAGCATCATGAAGCATATTACTATCACATTTAAGTATAACCCACTTCCTATGCCTAGGGATTTTGTGAGCAAGCAACTTATGGAAACAATAATCAACTAGCATAGGAAGGTAAAACAAGCAAAACGCCAAGATTTTGAGCACATAGAGAGGAAGCTTGATATTATTGCAATTCCTACAAGCATATACTCCTCCCTCATAATAATTTTCAGTGGCATCATCAATGAATTCAACAATTTAACCATCACATAAAGCATTATTTTCATGACGCACAAGCATATAATTCTTATTACTCTCCACATAAGCAAAATTCTTCTCATTCGGAATAGTGGGAGTATCATAAGAAAGTCGAATACTATAAATTGTTTCCACATTAAAAGAGTAATGTTCAGAAAAAGGGTAATCATAATCATGACAAGTTTTATAAATAATCATCACTACTTTTTATAACATAAGTATCATCTAAATAATCATCATAAATAAAAAATTTGTTATCATCATAATAAATTGAAACCTATTCTAAGATAGTGGAATCATTACTAAATAAAGTCATGACCTCTCCAAATCCACTTTCGTAATTATCACAATAAGATTCAACACCCTCCAAAATAGTGGGATCAATACTACCTAAAGTTGACACTCTTCCAAACCCACTTTCATCAACATAATCATCATAAATAGGAGGCCTACTTTTATCATAATAAATTTTCTCATCAAAACTTGGGGGACTAAAAAGATCATGTTCATAAAAAATAGCATCCCCAAGCTTATGGATTTGCATATCATTAGCATCATGGATATTAAAAGAATTCATACTAAACAACATTGCAATCATGTTCATCATACAAAGATATTATGCCAAACGTTTTATAGACTTCTTCTTTTAACACGTGAGCACAATTTTCCTTTCCATCATTTTCACGAAAGATATTAAAAAGATGAAGCATATGAGGTAACATCAATTCCAAATTTTTGTAGTTTTATTTTATAAACTAAACTAGTGATAAAACAAGAAACTAAAAGATTCAATTGCAAGATCTAAATATATACCTTCAAGCACTAACCTCCCCGGCAACGGTGCAAGAAAAGAGCTTGATGTCTACTACAAAACCTTCTTCTTGTAGACTCGTGTTGGGCCTCCAAGCGGATAGTTTTGTAGGACAGTAGCAAATTTCCCTCAAGTGGATGACCTAAGGTTTATCAATCCGTGGGAGGTATAGGATGAACATGGTCTCTCTCAAACAATCCTGCAACCAAATAACACAGAGTCTCTTGTGTCCCCAACACACCCAATACAATGGTAAATTATATAGGTGCACCAGTTCGACAAAGAGATGGTGATACAAGTGTAATATGGATGGTAGATATAGGTTTTTGTAATCTGAAAATATAAAAAACAACAAGGTAACTAGTAACAAAAGTGAGCAAAAACGGTATTGCAATGCTTGGAAACAAGGCCTAGGGTTCATACTTTCACTAGTGCAAGTTCTGTCAACAATGATAACATAATTGGATCATATAACAATCCCACAACGTGCAACAAAGAGTCACTCCAAAGTCACTAATAGTGGAGAACAAACAAAGAGATTATTGTAGGGTACCAAACCACCTCAAAGTTATTCTTTCCGATCAATCCATTGGGCTATTCCTATAAGTGTCACAAACAACCCTAGAGTTCGTAGTAAAATAACACCTTAAGACACACATCAACCAAAACCCTAATGTCACCACAAGTATCCGCGGGTTTGATTATACGATACGCATCACACAATCTCAGATTCATCTATTCAAACCAACACAAAGAACTTCATAGAGTGCCCCAAAGTTTCTACCGGAGAGTCAAGACGAAAACGTGTGCCAACCCCTATGCATAAGTTCACAAGGTCATAGAACCCGCAAGTTGATCACCAAAACATACCAAGTGGATCACATGAATATCCCATTATCACCACAGATAAGCACATGCAAGAAATACATCAAGTGTTTTCAAATTCTTAAAGACTCAATCCGATAAGATAACTTCAAAGGGAAAACTCAATCCATACAAGAAGGTAGAGGGGGAGAAACATCATAAGATCCAACTATAATATCAAAGCTCGCGGTACATCAAGATCGTGCCAAATCAAGAACACGAGAGAGAGAGAGAGAGAGAGAGAGAGGGAGGGAGAGAGATCAACCACATAGCTACTGGTACATACCCTCAGCCCCGAGGGTGAACTACTCCCTCGTCGTCATGGAGAGCACCGGGATGATGAGGATGGCCACCGGTGATGGTTCCCCCCTCTGGCAGGGTTCCGGAACAGGGTCTGATTGGTTTTTGGTGGCTATAGAGGCTTGCAGCAGCGAAACTCCCAATCCAGGTTCTGTTCTGGAGGTTTGGGGATATATAAGAGGTGTTGGTGTCGGGAACAAGTTAGCGGGACCCATGAGGCAGCCAAAAGGTAGGGCGGCACGCCCTAGGGGGGTGCCCTCCACCCTTGTGGTGGCCTCGGGGCTCTTCTCCGGTATCTTTTTGTTCCAGTATTTTTTATATTTTCGAAAAATAATCTGAGTAAATTTTCAGGTCCATTGGACTCCGTTTGATATTCCTTTTCTACGAAACTCAAAAACAAGGAAAAAACAGAAACTGGCATTGGGCTCTAGGTTAATAGGTTAGTCCCAAAATTCATATAAAATAGCATATAAATGCATATAAAACATCCAAGATGGATAATATAATAGCATGGAAGAATCAAAAAATTATAGATATGTTGGAGACGTATGACCTACCATGCCGCCTGCGGAGGTGTGGGTCGTTACCTCAGGAGCCTGCGGTGGCGCCTACCCTCCAGCGGCCACCTCAGGAGCGCTCGGCGATGCTTGCTCCCTCGTGGCCACCTCAGGAGCGCGCGCCGCGGGATTGACGAGCACGGGAGCCACCAAGATGGGGTTCTCACGAGGCCCCCCGTGGCCCTAAGGGAGTAGCCCCCACTCGTCGAAGCAAGGCATCTTCTTGATGAAGGCCTCCTTGTTCGAGCAGTTGTACAAAGGGCATCCCTCTTCAGGGAGCATAGCAGTCGCGGCATCACCCATCAGGAGCTGGAGCACTGTGCGCAACGTCTTGGAAGGTAGCGAAGGCACCTAGAGCCTCATGGGGTCGCCGGGGCCAGTGAAGGCCCACATCGGGCGAGAATGGCACTGGAGCAAAGCAATGCGCCATCGGACAAACTCCCTCACGACCATCATCATCGTCACCCCTGCCTCCCTCAGCTTGGCTAGCCTAGACCATACACATGTGAGCCGATGTCCGACGAGCTTCGCGTGTCCCTAGCCGGGGCTCGGCTCCACCGACGCCAATGTGAGAAGAGGCAGGGGCTGCACACGGTGGCGTCCACATACACCCACTGCTTCCGGACCGCCCCCACGCGCGCCGGGGCAGAGCGTGAAGTCGATGTCGGAGCCAGCTGTCGCCGCCACCACCCGGAGCGACGCGCACCCTGAGCGTTGCCATATGATCAACTTTAGCCTACCAAGCCTTTCTCAGGAGTTACTGATGGCTCCACCACCCCGATAGGGTAGGTCCGCGTCCCTTTCACCTCCGGACAACGCAACAACTAACGCACCGAGCTCATCGACTTCGACGTCGCCCACATCCACCTGCCGTACAATGCCATCCTCGGGTATCCAGCCCTGGCCAAGTTCATGGCGGTGACCCACCATGGCTACAATGTCCTCAAGATGCCATGAAGCGGCGGGATCATCACGGTCCCCTGCGAAGAAAGAGATGCAGTATGCTCCCTCGAGCGTGCCTTCCAAGCTGCATCAATCGAGGACCCCGTCAGCAAGGGAGAGAACCCTCCGGAGGCCATCCCCAAGAAGAAGCCATCGCTCAGCACAAGGCCTCATGAGGTTGGCATCTTAGGCGGTGCCACATCAGGATCCGCGCCCGTGCAAGGGGCGCCTCCTTCCATCGCATAAGAAGGTGCGCCCGGCGCCCTCCTCGGGCAGGGCTTGGGGGCTCTCTTCTGGAGGGCCTCAGACTTTGCCAACATGACGAGGGAGGCGCTCGGGCACCACTTGGAGGCGTGCTTCGCGGCACATTTCCCTCAGGAGGTCTCAAGGTGTGGAGAGCCCAACGTTCAGGAGTTCATCACCAAGACTACTCAGGAGCTTCAGGAAGCAAGAGCCATGCGCGGCGACCGCCGCTTGCCTGGCGTGGCCCCCCATCCAGGCGAGGATGGTGGGTTGCGCGTCTGCATCGACGTCCCAGGGCTCAACCAAGTCGTATCTTAGGAGCGCCTCTAGCCTTCACGCATGGGACGCTGCAAGGGTCCGCCGCACAGCTACGTTCGCATGCCTTTTGGCCTGCCGAACGCGACTGCTACCTACCAGCGTCATCTGCAGAGCATTCCGGCGGCTCAGGAGGCCAGGCATCATGCGGTCCTAGCGGAGATGGAGATGGTCCTCAAGGAACCGCCTGGACCCCAGAGCCTCCCGAGGCTCAGGGCCCTGGTGGCTCGTGAGGGTCGGCCTCTTCACCGCGCATCTTCAACCACCTCAACACCCCTTCTACAATGGTACCAGGTGACACTTTCCAAGTTCATTTCAGCTGGGAGCACCCTCAGGGCTGCATCATTCCCAGGCCGCGTGGGTCTGTCCCTGTGCCATATATCTTTTTCTTATGTCTTTAGTTTACCTTGCTGGGGGCGCCCCTCAGGCTGCATCATCCCCAAAGCCGCTTGGGCCTGACCCAGTGGCATGTATCCCTCCTGCATTTACCTAAGCTGATTTTCCTTTCATGCTTAACCTGCCCATGATTATCACCTGCCGCCTACCACGGGCCTCCTCTCCCTCATGCAAATTGCTTGTGCCTTAAAAGGGGGGCTCGTGAGCATAGTGACTCAGGAGCTCTTACTGGCTCTCTAGCCCTCACCCCCTAGCCTTGACCACGGCATCGCAACCTGGCATACCAGCGGCGACTGAGCTTGCTCGAGGGCCGGGACCTGAGGACGTAGAGCATTTGCATCTAACCATCTCGCAGGAACACACAGCTGTCAAAGATCCAAGACCAGGCGCAACCCGCCTTGAGGTAGGGCCTCGTGAGTCCCGCGCTGGCTCACGAGTTCCCAGATACACCTCGTCTAGCCCTGCTGTGCAAGCCACGTGTCGGGGCGGGGCTGTACACGCCCCGGGGGCTCCTCCCGAAGGGGGCCCCCCTCCCACGCACCAGTTGAAGCACCATGCTCCGCGCTGGCTGACGACACTACCGAGGAGTGGCTATGCCCATACACATACGGAAGCGCTATGCTCCACGCTGGTGATAAACAACTGAGGGCCACTACAGAAAAAAGACACATCCGTGACATTTTGGGCTGAACGAAAAAAAATTCTTTCATACATATGACACTTCTATGAACATAATTGTGACAAAACCCGGTATCATCATAGATGTGGTGGGATCCTACTTCTATGACAAAAAATAATGACAGAAAATGGGCTTTTCATCCTGGGCGCGCTGGAGACGCAGTTGCATGACATTCTTTGGGCCGTCCATGACGGAAAAAACCATGGTAGAAGCGAGGGGGAGGAAAATTTCGGGGAGTTGCCGGTTACGGTGGGAGGTCGGGGGCCGAGCGATGCGCGTTTCTCTCATACACGTGCGAGGCGTTGGCTCTAACTGAACCCGAGCGAGGCGTTGGGCTCTAACTGAACCCGAGTGATTGCACTGCAGGCTACGCGTTACTGTACCCGAGCGATCGATCGATGGCTGTTAACTGAACCTGATGGAGCGATTCCTTCGCTACTGCTACTAACTGAAGCCGATTGATTGGATGAACAGTGAGCGTTGCGGGTGGGGGGGGGGGGTTTGGATGAACAGTGAGCGGTGGCGTTGCCTCTGGATGAACAGGACCCCGTGGTGTGGAGGGCTGGATGAACAGTAGATAGTGGAGGGGTGGCCATGGAGGGGTGGTTGAACAGGACCCCGTGGTGTGGAGGGCTGGATGAACAGTAGACGGTGGAGGGGTGCCCGTGGAGGGGTGGTTGAACAGGACCCCGTGGTGTGGAGGGCTAGATGAATAGTAGACGGTCGAGGGGTGCCCGTGGAGGGGTGGTTGAATAGTAGCTGGTGGAGTAGCGCACGGTGGAGGCTCGATGAACAGGAGCCCGTGGAGGCTGGAGGAGGTCGACAGTAGCCCGTGGAGGCTGGAGGAGGTCGACGGTGGAGATGAACAGTATCATGGAGTCCCGTTTTGCGGTACGCCACACCCCTCCCGATGAACAGGACCCCCGTTTCAACCGTAGCGCTCCAACACAAGTCTGTTTCGTCCGTTTTGCGGTATGCCACACCCCTCCCGATCAACATGACCCCCGTTTCGACCGTAGGAGGTCTATTTCCTCCGTTTTGCGGTACGCCACATCCCTCCCGATCAACAGGACCCCCGTTTCGACCGTAGGAGGTTCGTTTCATCCGTTTTGCAGTATGCCACACCCCTCTCAATCAACAGGACCCCCGTTTCGACCGTAGGAGGTCCGTTTTCTCTGTTTTGTAGTACGCCACACCCCTCCCGACCAATAGGACCCCCGTTTCGACCGTAGGAGGTCCGTTTCCTTCGTTTTGTGGTATGCCACACCCCTCCCGATCAACAGGACCCCGTTCCGAACGTAGGAGGTCTGTTTCCTCCGTTGTGTGGTACGCCAGGCCTCGTTTCCATCGCCTGTTCCGTCCAAGCCGGTTGGCTCCCACGCGTTTCGTTGCCTCCCGATGAACACGACGCATTCCGTTGCCTCCCCATGAACACGACACATTCCGTTTCCTCCCCATGAACACGACGATGACACTGTTTCTCAGTTCCAACCCAGCCATGTAAACGAGCCCTGGCCGTACGTATGCGCGAGTAGGCGTTCGAGACCCTGCCCGTATGTATGTACGTGGCCGTATTTTCTTTCTTGCACCCTTGCCGCTATACGTACGTATACAAGCTACGTGCGCGCCTCTACTACGACACGTGCGCGCCTCTACAACGACCAGTATGTATGTACATGTTCGCGACCAGAATGACAACGCTACGTACGCTTCGACCAGGTGGGTCCCGACTGTCAGGCACTTCCTTGCCTGCGAAGATGTAGCTGGTGGTTCCCAGCAGTCAGGGGGGAGAATTGTTTTTTTGCCCAGACGCACTTCCTTGCGTGCGAAGATGTAGCTGGTGGGTCCCAGCAGTCAGGGGGAAATGTTTTTTCGTGAAATACGGTGGCCCGTCCGGTGGGTCCCCGCTGTCAGGTGGAGGAATAATTATTTTGCACGTAATAAGGAGGCACTTCCTTGCTGCGACCGTGGACCCAGCTGTCAGCCTCTCCACGTACAGTACACGTTCGATGGAAGCCATTCCTTGACCACGTTGACCACGCCGCGCCGACAGTACCAGGGCGGTAGACGACGGCGAGGCCTAGGAAGGGGACGACGCGAAGCCAGGGAAGACGCGGCAGCGGATGCCCACGCGTGGAGGAGTACGTGGGTTCACTGGTTCGCTGCGGTGTGAGGCTGCCGTCGCCGCAGAATAACAGGGGGTGTGGGTGAGTGCTACGTCTCGAGCTTGCATTGGTTTTCCTCGAAGAGGACAGGGTGATGCAGCGATAGTAGCGTAAGTATTTCCCTCAGTTTTTGAGAACCAAGGTATCAATCTAGTAGGAGGCTCCTCAAAAGTCCCACGCACCTACACAAACAAACTGAGAACTCGCAACCAATGCAATAAAGGGGTTGTCAATCCCTTCATGGCCACTTGCGAAAGTGAGATCTAATAAAGATAATATGATAAGATAAATATATTTTTGGTATTTTATAATATAGATGCAAAAAGTAAAGATGCAAATAAAAGTAGATTGAAAGCACATATAATAAGAGATAGACCCCGGGGCCATAGGTTTCACTAGAGGCTTCTCTCAAGATAGCATAAGTATTACGGTGGGTGAACAAATTACTGTCGAGCAATTGATACAAAAGCGCATAGTTATGGGATTATCTAGGCATGATCATGTATATAGGCATCACCTCCATAACAAGTAGACCGACTCCTGCCTGCATCTACTACTATTACTCCGAACATCGACCGACTCCTGCCTGCATCTAGAGTATTAAGTTCATAAGAACAGAGTAATGAATTAAGCAAGATGACATGATGTAGAGGGATAAACTCAAGCAATATGATATAAACCCCATCTTGTTATCCTCGATGGCAACAATACAATACGTGCCTTGCAACACTTTTTGTCACTGGGTAAGGACACCGCAAGATTGAACCCAAAGCTAAGCACTTCTCCCATGGCAAGAAAGATCAATCTAGTAGGCCAAACCAAACTGATAATTTGAAGAGACTTGCAAAGATAACTCAATCATACATAAAAGAATTCAGAGAAGATTCAAATATTATTCATAGATAAACTTGATCATAAACCCACAATTCATCGGATCTCGACAAACACACCGCAAACAGAGTTTACATCGAATAGATCTCCACAAGAGAGGGGGAGAACATTGTATTGAGATCCAAAAAGAGAGAAGAAGCCATCTAGCTAATAACTATGGACCCGTAGGTCTGTGGTAAACTACTCACAACTCATCGGAGGGGCAAGGATGTTGATGTAGAAGCCCTCCATGGTCGATTCCCCCTCCGGCAGAACACCGACGAAGGCTCCAAGATGGGATCTCGCGGATACAGAAGGTTATGGCAGTGGAAATTGTGTTTCATGGTGCTCCTGGATGTTTTCGGGGTACGTAGGTATATATAGGAGGAAGAAGTACGTCGGTGGCCGCCCGAGGGGCCCACAGGACAGGGGGGCACGCCCTACAGGGGGGCGGCCTCCTATCTCGTGGCTTCCTTGGCTGCGTCTTGACTTGCACTCGAAGTCCTCTGGATCATGTTCGTTCCAAAAATCACGCTCCCGAAGGTTTCATTCCGTTCGGACTCCGTTTGATATTCCTTTTCTCCGAAATACTGAAATAGGCAAAAAAACAGCAATATGGGCCGGGCCTCCGGTTAGTAGGTTAGTCCCAAAAATGATATAAATGTGTAAAATAAAGCCCATAAACATCAAAAAGGGGTAATATAATAGCATGGAACAATCAAAAATTATAGATACGTTGGAGATGTATCAAGCATCCCAAAGCTTAATTCCTGCTCGTCCTCGAGTAGGTAGATGATAAAAAAGAAATTTTTGATGTGGAATGCTACCTAGCATAATTCTCAATGAAATTTTCTTTATTGTGGCATGAATGTTCAGATCCAAATGATACAAAATAAAAGTTCATATTGACATAAGAAATAGTAATACTTCAAGCATGCTAATCAAAGTAATCATGTCTTCTCAAAATAACATGGCTAAAGAAAGTTATCCCTACAAAATCATATAGTCTGGCTGTTGCTCTATCTTCATCACACAAAGTATATAATCATGCACAACCCCGATGACAAGCCAAGCAATTGTTTCATATTTTAATAATCTCAAACTTTTTCAACTTTCACGTAATACATGAGCGTGAGCCATGGACATAGCACTATATGTGGAATAGAATGATGGTTGTGGAGAGGACAAAAAAGGAGAAGATAGTATCACATCAACTAGGCATATCAACGGGCTATGGAGATGCCCATTAATAGATATCAATGTGAGTGAGTAGGGATTGCCATGCAACGGATGCACTAGAGCTATAAATATATGAAAGCGCAACAAAAGAAACTAAGTGGGGGTGCATCCAACATTCTTGCTCATGAAGACCTAGGGCACTTTGAGGAAGCTCATCATTGGAATATACAAGCCAAGTTCTATAATGAAAAATTCCCACTAGTATATGAAAGTGACAACATATGAGACTCTCTATCATGAAGATCATGGTGCTATTTTGAAGCACAAGTGTGGAAAAAGAGATAGTAGCATTGTCCCTTCTCTCTTTTTCTCTCATTTTATTTTTCTTTCTTTTTATTTTTTTATTTTTTTCTTTGGCCTTTCTTTTTTCTTTTCTTTATGGCCTTTCTCCTTTTTCTCTCCCTTTTTTTCTTTTTGTAAAGTCCGAAGTCTCATCCCGACTTGTGGGGGAATCATAGTCTTCATCATCCTTTCCTCACTAGGACAATGCTCTAATAATGAAGATCATCACACTTTTATGGATTTACAAATCAAAGCTAGAACATGATATGCCTCTATATGAATGCCTCCGGCGGTGTACCGGGATATGTAATGAATCAAGAGCGACATGTATGAAAATTATGAAGGTGGCCTAGCCACAAATACGATGTCAACTACATGATCATGCAAAGAGCAATATGACAAAAGTAATGCGTGTCATATGAACGGAACAGTGGAAAGTTGCATGGCAATATATCTCGGAATGGCTATGGAAATGCCATAATAGGTAGGTATGGTGGCTGTTTTGAGGAAGGTAAATGGTGGGTGTATGGTACCGGCGAGAGTTGCGCGGTACAAGAGAGGCTAGCAATGATGGAAGGGTGAAAGGGTGCGTATAATCCATGGACTCAACATTAATCAAAAGAACTCATATACTTGTTGCAAAAATTTAGAATTCATCAAAAACCAAAGCACTACGTGCATGCTCCTAGGGGGATAGATTGGTAGGAAAAGATCATCGCTCGTCCCCGACCGCCACTCATAAGGAAGGCAATAAATAAATAAAATTGTGCTCCAACTTCATCACAAAGCGGTTCACCATACGTGCATGCTACGAGAATCACAAACTTCAACACAAGCATTCTTTAAATCCATAATCACCCAACTAGCATAACTTTTATATCACTACCTCCATATCTCAAAACAATTATCAAGCATCAAATTGATCATAGCATGCAATTCACTTTCTATGATAGTTTTTATTATACGCAACTTGGATGCTCATCATTCTAGGACCAACTTTAAAACCATAGCAAATATCATGATGTTCTAAAAGACTCTCAAAATAATATAAGTGAAGCATGAGCGACTAGTAATTTCTTCAAAATTAAGACACCACCATGCTCTAAAAGATATAAGTGAAGCACTAGAGCAAAAACTATCAAGCTCAAAAGATATAAGTGAAGCACATAGAGTATTCTAGCAAATTCTAATCAAATAGGCTTCTCCCAAAAGGTGTGTACAGCAAGGATGATTGTGGTAAACTAAAAAGAAAAGACTAATATAATACACGACACTCCAAGCAAAACACATATCATGTAGCGAATAAAAATATAGCTCCAAGTAAAGTTACCAATGAACGAAGACGAAAGAGGGGATGCCTTCCCGGGGCATCCCCAAGCTTAGGCTTTTAGCTATTCTTGAATATCTTGGGGTGCCATAAGCATGCCCAAGCTTAGGCTCTTGCCACCCTTTATTCCATAGTCCGTAAAAGCTTTACCCAAAACTTGAAAACTTCACAACACAAAACTCAACAGGAAATCTTATAAGCTCCGTTAGTGAAAGAAAACAAAACCACCACATAAGGTACTGTAATGAACTCATTCTTTATTTATTTTGGTGTTAAACCTACTGTATTCCAACTTCCTTATGGTTTATAAACTAATTTACTAGCCATAGATGCATTGAAATAAGCAAACAACACATGAAAAATAGAATCTGTCAAAAATAGAACAGTTTGTAGCAATATGTAACTAACGCAAACTTCTGGAACTCGAAAAATCCTACAAAAATAGGAAGTCCTGGAAACTTTGTTTATTGAACAGAAGCAAGAAGAATCAACGCAAAAGCACGTTCCTGTGATTTAACAAAATTATATTTGTGCGTGCAAAGTTTCTGTTTTTCGGCAGAATCAAATCAACTATTATCGTAGGTTATCCTGTAGGTTCTACTTGGCACAAACACTAATTAAAAGATAAAAACACATCTAAACAGAAGGTAGATGCAAGATTTATTACTAAACAGGAGCAAAAACAAAAAATATAAAGAAAATTAGGTTGCCTCCCAACTAGCGCTATCGTTTAACGCCCCTAGCTAGGCATAAAAGCAAGGATAGATCTAACGGGTGCCATCTTTGGCACTAAATTCATAAGTAGCACGCATGATAGATTCATAAGGTAATTTGACTTTCTTTATTGGAAAGTGCTCCATGCCTTTATTTAATGGAAATTGGAATCTAATATTCCCTTCCTTCATATCAATAATCGCACCAATCGTTCTAAGGAAAGGTCTACAAAGAATAATAGGGCAAGAAAGATTACAATCTATATCAAGAACGATAGAATCCACGGGCACCAAATTTCTATTTGCAACAATAAGAACATCATTGATCCTTCCCATTGGCTTTTTAATGGTGGAATCCGCAAGGTGCAAATTTAAAGAGCAATCATCAAGATCATGGAAACCTAGAATATCACATAAAGTTTTCGAAATCGTGGAAACACTAGCACCCAAATCACACAAAGCAAAACACTCATGATCTTTAATTCTAATCTTTATAGTAGTTTTCCACTCATCATTAAGTTTTCTAGGTATAGAAACTTCCAAATTAAGTTTTGCATCATAAGATTGCATCAAGGCATCAACAATATGCTTGGTAAAAGCTTTGTTTTGACTATAAGCATGAGGAGAATTAACAATGGATTGCAACAAGGAAATACAACCTTTTAAATAACAATTATCATAATCAAATTCCTTGAAATCCGAGATAGTAGGTTCAATATTATTAGAAGTTGAGGATTCTCCAATCTCACTTTTACCAAATTTAGCATCAAGATCTAAAGACTCCGAATTCTTGGGACGCCTTCTAGGCGAAGTTGATTCATCATCAGTCCCATAATAATCAAAATTCATATTGCAAAACATAGATCTAATAGGAGATGCATCAATAAGTTTAAGATCCTCATCATTATTTTCATGGAAACTAGAATAACACACTTTTATAAAGCTATCTTTCTTAGCATGCAGTCTATCGGTTCTTTCCTTACACTCATCAATGGAAATTCTCATTACTTTGAGAGACTCATTGATATCATGCTTAGGAGGAGAAGATCTAAGTTTAAGAGAATTGACATCAAGCGAAAGTCTATCAACGTTCCTAGCCAAATAATCAACTTTGAGCAATTTTTCTTCAAGCAAAGCATTAAAATTCTTTTGAGAAATCATAAACTCTTTCACACAATTCTCAAAATCAGAGGGCATCTTATTAAAATTACCATAAGAATTATTGTAGGAATTTCCATAATTATTAGAGGAATTACTAGGGAACGGTCTAGCATTAAAGTTTCCTCTATAAACATTGTTTCCAAAACTATTCCTACCAATAAAATTCGCATCCATAGATTCATTATTATTCTCAATCAAAGAAGACAAACATCTTCATAAGTTCATCCATCTTTCCACTCAAAACATTGATTTCTTCTATAGCATGCACTTTTTTACTAGAAGATCTTTCGGTGTGCCATTGAGAATAATTAGCCATAATATTATCAAGCAATTTTGTAGCATCTCCTAACGTGATTTCAATAAACGTGCCTCCCGTGGACGAATCTAAGGGATCACTAGAAGCAAAGTTCAAACCGGCATAAAATTTTTGTATGATCATCCATAAATTCAAACCATGAGTAGGGCAAGTGCGAAGCATCAATTTCATTCTTTCCCAAGTTTGGGAAACATGCTCATGATCAAGTTGTTTAAAATTCATAATATCGTTCCTAAGAGTGATAATCTTAGCGGGAGGAAAATACTTACAGATAAAAGCATCTTTGCACTTGTTCCAAGAATCAATACTATTTTTAGGCAAAGACGAAAACCAAACTTTAGCACGATCTCTAAGTGAAAACGGAAATAACTTCAATTTGACAATATTGTTGTCCGTATCTTTCTTCTTTTGCATATCACACAAATCAACAAAGTTGTTTAGTTGAGTAGCGGCATCTTCACTAGGAAGGCCGGCGAATTGATCTTTCATAACAAGATTCAGCAAAGCAGTATGGATTTCACAAGACTCAACATCACTAAGAGGAGCAATCGGAGTACTAAGGAAATCATTATTATTGGTATTCGAGAAATCACACAATTTGGTATTATATTGTGCCATGGCAACAAGTAATCCAACACACAAGCAAACAGAAAAAGGCAAGCGAAAAGAGAGAGAGGAGGAGATTGGGAAAGAGAGGGCAAATAAAATGGCAAGGGTGAAGTGGGGGAGAGGAAAACGAGAGGCAAATGGCAAATAATGTAAATGCGAGGGAGATGGGTTTGTGATGGGTACTTGGTATGTCTTGACTTGAGCGAAGACCTCCCCGGCAATGGCGCCAGAAATCCTTCTTGCTACGTCTCGAGCTTGCGTTGGTTTTCCTCGAAGAGGAGAGGGTGATGTAGCGATAGTAGCGTAAGTATTTCCCTCAGTTTTTGAGAACCAATGTATCAATCCAGTAGGAGGCTCCTCAAAAGTCCCACGCACCTACACAAACAAACTGAGAACTCGCAACCAACGCAATAAAGGGGTTGTCAATCCTTTCACGGCCACTTGCGAAAGTGAGATCTAATAAAGATAATATGATAAGATAAATATATTTTTGGTATTTTATAATATAGATGCAAAAAGTAAAGATGCAAACAAAAGTACATTCAAAGCAAATATGATAAGAGATAGACCCGGGGGCCATAGGGTTCACTAGAGGCTTCTCTCAAGATAGCATAAGTATTACGGTGGGTGAACAAATTACTATCGAGCAATTGATAGAAAAGGGCATAGTTATGGGATTATCTAGGCATGATCATGTATATAGGCATCACGTCCATAACAAGTAGACCGACTCCTGCCCGCATCTACTACTATTACTCCACACATCGACCGACTCCTGCCTGCATCTAGAGTATTAAGTTCATAAGAACAGAGTAACACATTAAGCAAGATGACATGATGTAGAGGGATAAACTCAAGCAATATGATATAAACCCCATCTAGTTATCCTCGATGGCAACAATACAATACGTGCCTTGCAACCCTTTCTGTCACTGGGTAAGGACACCGCAAGATTGAACCCAAAGCTAAGCACTTCTCCCATGGCAAGAAAGATCAATCTAGTAGGCCAAACCAAACTGATAATTCGAAGAGACTTGCGAAGATAACTCAATCATACATAAAAGAATTCAGAGAAGATTCAAATATTATTCATAGATAAACTTGATCATAAACCCACAATTCATCGGATCTCAACAAACACACCACGAAAAGAGTTTACATCGAATAGATCTCCACAAGAGAGGGGGAGAACATTGTATTGAGATCCAAAAAGAGAGAAGAAGCCATCTAGCTAATAACTATGGACCCGTAGGTCTGTGGTAAACTACTCACAACTCATCGGAGGGGCAAGGATGTTGATGTAGAAGCCCTCCATGGTCGATTCCCCCTGCGGCAGAACACCGACAAAGGCTCCAAGATGGGATCTCGCGGATACAGAAGGTTACGACAGTGGAAATTGTGTTTCGTGGTGCTCTTGGATGTTTTTGGAGTACATAGGTATATATAGGAGGAAGAAGTACGTTGGTGGCCGCCCGAGGGGCCCACGAGACAGGGGGCGTGCCCTACAGGGGGGGGCTCCTATCTCGTGGCTGCCTCAGCTGCTTCTTGACTTGCACTCCAAGTCCTTGGATCATGTTCATTCCAAAAAACATGCTCCCGAAGGTTTCATTCCGTTTGGACTTCGTTTGATATTCCTTTCCTTTGAAATACTAAAATAGGCAAAAAAATAGCAATATGGGTTGGGCCTCTGGTTAGTAGGTTAGTCCCAAAAATGATATAAATGTGTAAAATAAAGCACATAAACATCCAAAAGGGGTAATGTAATAGCATGGAACAATCAAAAATTATAGATACGTTGGAGACGTATCAGTGAGTAGAGGGATGGTCTGGCCAGCGGTGGGAGTAGTAGGGGCAGTGAGGCCTCCGCCGCATCGCAGCCGGCCACGGGAGGCAGGAGCATGAGGCACGACCAGCGCTGGTTTGGGTGGCAGGAGCAAGAAGACCAGAGGTTGAAGAAGCACTACGGCCGTTGGATGGACATCGTATGGTCACTGGAGCTAGTGCATATTGACTAGGTTGACAAAGCCCTCCGTCCCTGTCAACTTAGTAGGCCCACAAGTCAGCCTGCCACTATACTGGGTCCCAGCTAACAGGGGGAGTATTCATTTTTTTGTGCGTAATAAGGAGGCACTTCCTTGCATGCGAAGATATAGCTGGTGGGTCCAAGCTGTCAGCGGCGGTAACGTTTTTTTCACGAAATACAAAGGCCCTTTTGGTGGGTCCCTAATGTCAGGTGGAGGAATCATTATTTTGCGCGTAATAAGGAGGCATTTCCTTGCGTACGACTGTGGACCCAGCTGTCGGCCTCTCCACGTACAGTCCACTTCAGATGCATGTCGGTCGTTGACCACGTTGACCAGGCCGCGCCGAGAGCACCAGGGCGGTGGATAACGGCGAGGCCTAGGATGGAATGACACGGAGGCGGGGAAGACTCGACAGTTGTTTCCCATGCGGAGGGGAGTACGACTGTATGAGGGTTTACTGCTTCGTCTGCCGTCGCCGGAGAATAACAGCAGGTGTGGGTGAGTAGAGGGATGGCTAGGCCAGCGATGGGAGTACGATGGGGCGGTGAGGCCTGCGCGACAGCACAGCCGGCCGCGGGGAGGAGGGAGCAGGCAGTCTCGCCGGCGCTTGTTTGAGTGGCTGGAGCAGGAAGAGCAGAGATTGAAGAAGCACGACGGCCATTGGATGGACATCCAACAGTCACTGCTTGTGCGTCAACCTTTTTTTTAGGAAAGCCTCAAATCTGTGGAAAACAGCATACATCCCATCTACCATTATTTCTAATAATTTATAGCCCATTTGCTAATTCTTAAGGTTTTTTTGGAGCCCATATTCTTTTTGTTAACATTACAGCCCATATTGTGGCCACGGTTAAAAAATTATACGAATTTTCGCATATTTCGGTGCGGTCCGAACTGTTTTTAATCCCGAAATTTCGACTCACATTCAAACTGATTTTAAAAATAAATGTATATCAATATAAAATCCAACAAATTCTCCATGCATAAAAATTAATGTAATTTAAAATTTTGAAATGAAAAAAAGATATTTGAAACTAATTGCCGGTTTTGATGTGTTTTAAAAATATACAGCCCATTTCTCATTACTGATAGGCCATTTTCTCGGCCAGCCAAATGAACTCTCCTCGTCTTGAAAGATTTGCAGCCCAACAAGCCTGACAAAGCGACTTACTTGGCAAATCACAAAAAAACTGGGATGTGGCCGTTGACCCAGCTGTCAGCCTCTCCATGTTCAGTACTCTTCCGATGGAAGTCGGTCGTTGACCACATTGACCACGCCGCGCCGAGAGCACCAAGGCGGTGGACGACGACGAGGCCTAGGAAGGGGACACCGCGAAGCCGGGGAAGACGTAGCAGTGGATGCCCACGTGGAGAGTAGTACGAGGGTTCACTGGTTCGGCTGCGGCATGAGGTTGCCGTCGCCGCAGAATAACAGGGGGTGTGGGTGAGTAGAGGGATACCCTGGGCCAGCAGTGGGAGTAGTAGTGGGCGGTGAGGCCTCCGCGACATCACAGCCGACCACGAGAGGCAGGAGCACGTGGCACGACCGGCGCTGCTTTGGGCGGCTGGAGCAAGAATACCAGAGGTTGAAGAAGCACTATGGCCGTTGGATGGACATCGTATGGTCACTGGAGCTAGAATCGTTCATATTGACTAAGTTGACAAAGCCCTCCGTCCCCGTCAACTTAGTTAGCCCACAAGTCATCCTCCCACTATGGTGGGTCCCATCTAGGAGGGTGGGTATTTATTTTTTTGTGCGTAATAAGGAGGCACTTCCTTGCGTGCAAAGATATAGATGGTGGTTTCGACATGTCAGCGGGGGGAATGTTTTTTTCATGAAATACAGAGGCCCTTCCGGTGGGTCCCAGCTGTCAGGTGGAGGAATCATTATTTTGCGCGTACAGTCCACGGCTGATGGATGTTGTTCGTTGACCACGTTGACCAGGCCAGCAATGAAGTAGGGTGGGCGGTGCGGCCTGTGCGGCAGGCAGCCGGCCACGGGAGGCGGGAGCAGGCAGTCCCACCGGAGCTGGTTTGGGCGGCTGGAGCAAGAAGATCTGATATTGAAGAAGTAGCACGGCCGTTGGATTAACATCCAACGGTCACTGCTGCTAGAATCGTTTGTGGACTAAGTTGATAAAGCCAAAGTACACGTCAACCTAGTAGACCCACAAGTCAGCCTCCAAATGTGTCTCAAACAGCATACAACCCGAAATTTCTAGCCAGATTCAAATTAATTTTAAATCTAAATATACCTTAATTTAAATTCAATGAAATTTTACCCGCACAAAAACAATGAAATTTAAAATATCAAAATCGGAAAGAAAATGGTATTTGGGAACTAATTGCCTGTTTGCTGTATTTTTTTCATTTTACAGCCCATTTATTATTACTTATAGCCCATTTCTTATTACTTATAGCCCATTTCTTATTACTTATAGCCCATTTTCTGGGAAAAATGCATCCCTCCTCGTCTTGAAAGATTTCCGGCCCAGCAGGGTGTAGAAAAGCAAGTAGGCCTATGTTGGTTATTCTGCAAAAAACAAAATAGCTGGCTAGCCATTTTTCAGAAGGGAAAAAACAAATTGGGCTGGTCATGTGCTAAACATATGAAATAAAAGCCTGGGCTAGACGGTCCACAGGTCCCGCATAACCCAGTTGATACCCTTCTCCGTCCCGAAAAAACAAAATTACTGCGCGCGCTGCTGGGTCCCTACTGTCATCCTCACCATGTACAGTCATCTCCTTATTCCTCTCGGTTGTTGACCATGTTGACAACACCGGAGGGCGGCGTCGTGGTGAGCGAACCAAGGTGGAGGATGATGGTGAGGCCTCGGACGGGAACGAACAGGAGCCGGGGAAGATCACAGCCAGCCGTGGGAGGCGAGAGCAGGTGGTCCCGCCGGCGCTGGTTTGGCTTTGGTGGCTCGAGGAAGAAGAGACTGAAGAAACGCGGCAGACGTTGAATGTCAATCCAACGGTCAAGGTTGGCACAATCGTTTTTTGACTAAGCGGACACCAAGTAGCATACTTTTTTATATATAGGAAGAAAACTGCAAGGAAAATGCGCTCGTCTGCCATCCTTCTCACAGGGAACGTTCGCCACATAAGTGACTAGCACCCTTGGTTTTCAACCGAGAGGTCTTGGGTTCGAGTCCGAGGAACTCTCAATTTTGTCCTCCTTCCTTCCTCGCAAAAAAAGGGAAAGAAAATCAAAGACTTGGGAAGGTGTACACAACAGGCTAGTGTACCAGTAAAGAGACGTTGCCGAGTTTTAGAAAAAAGAAAGACGTGCTCCTGTAGCTGGTTCGAATCCAAACCTAGACTATGACTATATATGGTGCTATGCTACTCTGCAAGTAATGAAACTGACATATCCAACATTCGCTTCTCCTCTTCTTTACTTACTCTGCCTAGCATCAGAAGCTCTGGCTGCAGCAACCATGTCCGCTGGCTGCTCGTCCACCTGCTCTTCAGCAGGCAACAACCAGATATGCGCCAAGTCGCCACCCGTACCATCGCCTGTGGGTCTCATCACACCCCCGCCGGCACGCGCACCGCAGCCGATTGCTCATCGCAACCCGCTGCCGTTGGTGTGGTGCCACTGCTGCAAATCACGCAGAGTCATCCGTCGCGTCTCAACCACAATCCGCAACCCTGGCCGAGTCTTCTACAAATGCCCGAATCATGGGGTAATAATATGTTTAAGTGTTGTTCTGCTGCTTTCAGTTGCTGATTTTTTTAATAGTTTGGTTGATGATCTTCCAATTTGATTCGTGCAGAAAAGGGAAGATTCGTGTGATTTGTATTTCTGGGAAGTTGCTGATGTGGGGGAATGCAACTACGCTGATTATTTGGTTAGCCGAGGAATCCCAATACCAGCAGGTTGGGGTGTTGGACAAGTAACTGAAGGAACGACAGAAGAGGAAGATGCAGAGCAGAAGGTTAAAGATGCAGTTCCTCTGATCATGGCCAAGCAACAGCTGCTGAACGGCCTTGACAGCAATGAGGAGATGAAAGAGCTTGTGAAGATAATGGGCAAAATCGATGTGCTCTGTAGGATGATTGTCTCTTTATTTGCAGTGTATGTAGCACTCGTGATGTATTCAGTGGCTACGACATGAGCACTTTGCTGAAACTAGTAATGAATGAAACCTGTGTAGCAGGCTGGGCGTAGTGTTGTGAACATCTAATGATTTCTATTAACGGAAATCAGGGGGTATCCCCTTTTGCTCATATAAATAAATAAATAGCAGAGGCCCTGTCGGGTCAGCTTTGTTCTCATTCGAAGACGTCGAGCAAATTGCAGTCCAACAGCAAACTATGTCATCAAATTCAAGTTTCACAGCCAAATATGAGTACAACTAAACAACAATGTCATCATGTTTTAGTTGTCATACAATCACCAAACACAAATCAGCATACATAACAAGTGATGTTCTCACAGCAAAATACTAAACAACATGTTCATCAGGTTTCAGTTGTCATAGCAAACACAATTTCACATAGTAGATAAAAAAACGTCTTCTGACAGGCAAATACGACAAAAGCAATGTAATCATCATCCGCAGCAGCAGCGTCAACATCTTCGCCATGTGTATCAGTCTGAATCGTAATTCCCCATGGTGTCATCTTCTTCTTCGTCCTCAACGTCCTCGAACGTTGGCTTCTTCTTGATCAACTCTTGTATGTCCACAGCACGACAGGCAATCTTTTCGCCGGCGTCATTGACGTGATGGTTCTCAAAGATATTAGGAACATCTGTGTTATCTTGTACATCAGGAGCAGTGTAAGCATCATCTTGTTGTGCAACTTCATTAAACGAATTCCTCTGCTCAAACCTTTGCAATACTCTCCAGTCATCGCTACGTGCAAATGTGTCTTCCAAGAAAAATATCTGTGTTGCTTGATTTGCCAAAATAAAAGGCTCGTTGGTCTGGTACGCCGCCTTGACATTGATGGATTTGAAATAATCATCAGCTCTGGGTTTTGCGATCCTGGAAAACAGGTTATACCAACGACAGCACAACAGAACCACACACCGATGATCCTCGAAACTGGAGATATACTGCAACTGAACAATGTCTGTTATGTTAGCATACATTTCAGTTGTCTCTTTGTCATACGTATCCGTGCTCATGATGGCACTGTTTTGTGTCTTCCTGCCTTCGTCTCGTGCAAGGGTGTTGTAGCGCACATCTCCAACAACGCAAGATTCATAATGTCTTACCCGAGTATCAGGACCCATTGCTAGTGAGTAAAGGGCATCATCAACTGCCTGCCCATCCTCCCGCATCTTCTTAACCTATGGTTAGAAAATAGACAAGCTGATCATCTTATGTACTCAATATATTAAAAAACTGACAGTGCACTTCAAAAGCTTACATGGTTCTTGAACCATTTCGCAAATCCTGCCATAACCAGTTTGTCAATGTTTCTTGGATTTTGCGGCAGTAACTCCTCTTTGTAGATGCTGCACAACATAGTGATCGCGTCAAACATCTAAATATATAAGAATGTGCTGCAAGTTTAGTAGATTACGATGTATAAGCTGCAGTACTGCACTTACTTGATATAAGGTAGTATCTCAGGACAGTTATTCAACACATACCAAACCATTTTGTCCAAATCTTTAGGTTTGTCCTCTTGTCGACTCTTCCCTGTAACTCGAACAGAATAATCGAAAACATTGAGCCCGGGATTGTCTTCACCCACCTCTTTGCTAAGCTGATCAGCTGTTTCAATGTATTTTGAGCAGAATGTCAACGCTTCTGTAGCAATGTAGGCCTCTGCAATGGAACCCTCGGGTCTAGCTCTGTTCCTAACATAGCCCTTGAAAGTGCCTAGCCGCCTTTCAATAGGGTACATCCAGCCATACTGTACTGGACCTCTAAGTAGTGCCTCATCAGGTAGATGAACAGCCAAATGCACCATCACATCAAAGAAGGCTGGAGGATATATCTTCTCAAGGTCGCATAGGATAGTTGGTATCTTGTCTCTAAGACGCTCCAAAGCATCTATCCTGATATTTCTACTGCAGAGTTCCCTGAAGAATTGTCCCAACTCTGCAACTGCTCTGTATAAGTCAGGGCGGCCCAATCCTCTAAGGATAACAGGTAAAACCCTTTGAAGTAGGACGTGGCAGTCATGAGTTTTCAACCCTTGTACCTTGTTTCCATCTGCACTGACTCTCCTTTCAGGGTTGGAAGCAAATCCATGTGGGAATCTCACACGTGACAGGACCTCGCAGAATTCTTTTCTTTTTACCTTGTCCAAGACGTACACAGCTGGTGCCATATCCCGTGGTTTACCTTCATCTTGCACCTGCAAATCCTTTCTGATACCCAGGTGTGTCAAATCAATCCTAGATTTTAAGGTATCTTTCGTCTTGCCTTCAATGTTAAGAAGTGTGCCGATAATGCTGTCACATATATTTTTCTCGATGTGCATCACATCAAGATTATGCCGCAGATCCAAATCTTTCCAATACTCCAAGTCCCACAAAGTGGACCTGCGGGTAAACAATAATCTCTCTTCTACCGTGCCATGCTTCCTTTTCCCGCTACCATTACCAGGATGGTTTCCTGGTGTAATATGCCTGACCTTCTCTAATTCCACTTGCAACTCATCGGCGGTGAGCCTCTTTGGCGCATCACGGTTTTCATGCTTTGCATTGAACACATGTCTTCGGTATTTTCTAGGATGCGGCTTGTCCTTGGCAAGGAAACGGCGGTGTCCAATGTAACAGATCTTGCTAAGTATTGCGTATGACAGCGGATTCCTGTCACAGCGAACACATGCATTGTAACCATGTGTCGTTCGCCCTGACATAGTGCCCAAAGCCGGATAATCATGGATGCACCAAATTACAACAGCACGCAGAAAGAAATCAGCTGGTGGGCTGCTATATAGGTCTCGAGTGAGAACACCCTTCCATAGCTGTTGAAGTTCCTCCACAAGAGGCTCCATGAACAAATCAAAATCCTTTCCAGGACTTTTTGGACCTGGGATGAGCAAGGCCATCATGTAGTTTGATTCTTTGGTGCAGACATTTGGAGGCATGTTGTAAGGGATAACAAGCACTGGCCACATGCTATATGTGGCGCTCTGGTGGCCAAATGGGTTAAATCCATCTGAAGCTAAGCCAAGTCTAATGTTTCTCGGGTCAGCAGCAAACTCTTTGTGTTTATCATTGAAGCTTTTCCACTCACTACCATGAGATGGATGGCTCATTACATTCTGATCTCTGTACTCCTGGTTCCTAGAATGCCACAGTACATCCTCTCTTGTTTCAGCATCATGAAACAACCTCTGCAATCTTGGTGTAATTGGAAAATGTCTCAGAACATTATGAGGAACCCTCTTCACAGCATCGCCATCTTTCCATCTTGATGATTTGCATTTCGGGCATTCACTTAAGTTGGCATAATCCTTCCGGAACAGAACACAATTATTCTTACAAACATGGATCATATCATATCCAATTCCAACTGCACGAAGGAAATTCTTCATTTTACTGTAGGTGTGTGGCAGCTCAGACGCATCTGGGAAAGATTTGCGGAAAGCAGCCAACATCGCATCGAATGATTTGTTGGTCATCCGCTCAGATGTCTTCACCTGAAGAAAGGTGACCATAGCTGAGAATACTGACAGCTTATTTCCTGGGGTGACAGCAACGTTGCATTGTTCCAACATGCGGGCCCACCATTTTTCTTCTGCAGGTGAAAGTTCACGGAATGCACGAGCATTTCGTAGCATTGTTTCAATGTTGGTCAAACTCACTGGCTCCGCCACCACCACCTCCTCCTCCTCTTCCACCTGAGCATCAGGCAGATCAAGATGGTGATCTGCTGCTTCCACGTAGTCAATAACATTGACGTTCACAGCTTCACCATGATGAACCCACCTAGTATATGTGACCGACATCCCATACAAGTGTAGATGATTTTGCACAGTTGACTGGGGTCTTGTAACTGAATTCATACAACTGCTACACGGGCAGAGCACATCTGATTTCGGACCACCGTACTCAGCTCTGATAAAGTTCATGAAGTTTTCAACCCCCTCGACATATGCAGCGGAGAATCTTCGAGCAGAAGTTATCCAAGTCTGTCCATCTGTTAGACATACAAATTAGTTCTTCTACTAGATATTACAGGAAAAACATATATGCTTTTTTATGAAGTCCAGAAAAAAATACCTAGGTCGATGTCTAAAGCTATGGCAAGATATTTGGACGAGCAGATCTAAGTAACGAAATATATGTAAAGCTAATGCAGCAAACATATTTGAGTGCTAAATTATGGCAGGCTGTTTTAGCAGTCAATGAGGCCGAGCACACAGCCATCGAACTATCGAAGGCCATCGCAGCAACAAAGATCGTGTATAAAATGGTGTAGAGTTATTTCACCTAACAGATTGGCTACTAGACCATGGCAATCTATGTCACAATAAATATATGGCACGATATTTTAGCAACTAATCGACCTTGGCATGCCATCTCAGCTAAGCAGATTCAGTGCATAACAGGGCAAGGAAGCTTCTTAAGCAGAGCATATTGAAAGTAAACTACTTCGGCAAACAGTGAGATTAACAGCGTCTATCAGCTAACATTCAGCGCTACACCGACATGAACGAAGCCTCAGTCTAGAATGCGCGTACCGTGGGAGAAGCTGACCGCCGTGCGTCTCCAGACGAACGTCGCCCACTTTGGCGGCGCTAACCATCGTGTGCCTCCACAAGAACGTAGCCAAAGCTGGCGGCGCGGCTAGAGGACGGCAGTCTACGAGAGCGTACTGTGGGAGCGAGAGGATCGCCGTGCGTCCCCTCGATGAACCGCGGTGCCGATGTATCGGCGCGGTGGGGAGGGCGGCTTTGGCGGAGCAAATGGAGTGGAGGGGGGACGGGAGGAGGGGATTTGGGGAATATTTGGCCGAAGGGCGGTTGAATCAGATTTGGAGGGAATTTTTGTGTGTGTGTGGGGGGGGGGGGAGGATTTTCGCGCGGTGGGCATGGGGAGTTTGGTGCATGGTCGGTTTCTCCAAGTGCAGTCCCACGTGTTAGTGAAGAGGCAAGCCGAAGCACGTTCCGTTTGCGTGAGCCGTGTGCAGGACCGAACGTGTGTGGGGTGCAATGCGACTGCGACAGGAGTGCTGTGATTGTACCACCTTTTTTCCTTTTAAACTAGGTGCTTCGCCCCCTCAAAAAAATGTTGCTTCGTGCGATCCATCGATACTACTACTAGTAATCCGGTAATCCCGACTAAAACGGCGCGGCCAGGTCTTTTCCCGCGCAATATGCTGGGAGGTTGGCTTAGTTGGGTTTTTTTAGATTTGTCTTAGTTTAATAAAAAGCAGAGTTGGTGATGATGGTGTGCCTGTCATCCTGCAGTATAGGCCGTCCGATCTATATCTAATGGATAGGAAGGAAACTATGACAATTTACCCGCACTCCTCTCCACATTTGCAGATAAGGCTTTCCCTCGTTCATCCTTTTCTCCCACAAGATCTTGATCTTCCGTGCAACGCACGGGCATCTTGCTAGTACTCCTACAATATGTATATTATTGTGAAAGTTCATATACACCGGCCGAGATTAATGCAAACACGGCAGATTTTCATTACATTTCGAACTTTTATAGGACAGAAAAATAAAAGAAACCCGACCCTAAACCTATTCTACGGCAGCGACCGACGTCCTCCATCTGCGATCTCTATGTACGGGGGCGGGGTTCAAGACCCGTGAAGTGAAGGTGCGGTCTCCGGCGAGGAAGAGTAGAACACGGGATACGGACCGGCCAGTTGGCACACCATGCCCTGCCGCCTCCCATGCCCTACTCATCCTCGGAGGAGTCCCCGACCTCGGCGGTGCCGGGCATTGGACGGCGGCAAGTAGGACGCGTGGCTGACGGTGCTCCCATCGTCGGCCGCCAGCGTGGCCACCGCTTGTGCAGTCGCGTCCACGTCCGGCTACGCCGCTATTGCGTCGCGAGAGGCGACTTGAGCGAGGGCGGCGACCTCGAGCTTCATCCCCGAAGACAAGCTCTCCCGCAGAGCGTTCGCACTTGCGGTCATGGCGGATGTGGTGCCAGGTAGGAGGACGATGCACTATGGTGTGGAGGTTAGCTGGGCATTGCCGCTTTAAGTAGCATATTCTTTGGGGCCAAGCATCTGGGTGCATCATTAAGTCGCCAGAGTTGGTTCCTCAGGCACCGAGCCTCTTAACGACGACATACAAACGGATGGCATGAATGCAGGCAGCTGGCGCCGGCTGGGAACACACCGCGCGACGGTGCGAGGGACGAGGGCTTTGGTGTGCCAGGGTAGTCAACTGCGGTCGTGGCAACGTTGGAGATGCCCTTTGCTCAAATGCAATCCCCGCATGTCATTGAAAAAGCAAGACGACCCGGCATGGTCTCAGGTCCAGAGGATGCAGTTGGCCGCGCTACACCACTCCGCGGACGCGTCGCGGCGCCCCGTGCATCCTCGACGAGCCGGGTGTTGGGGTGTGTTTGGATTGTGGCCAAAGTGCACCTTACCAAAATTTTGGTCATGACCCAAAGATTGGTCTTTGTTTGGATGGTTGCCATTTTTTTGGCATGCCAATGAACTCTAGCCAACTCTAGTTCATTTTTCTTGCCAATGTCGGCCAAATAATGGGCAACCAATACCTCAACCAAAATTTTGGTCATGACCCAAAGATTGGTCTTTGTTTGGATGGTTGCCATTTCTTTGGCATGTCAATGAACTCTAGCCAACTCTAGTTCATTTTTCTTGCCAATGTCGGCCAAATCATGAGCAACCAATACCTCAACCAAAATTTTGGCTACACAATGCTTTGATGGGGCAACCTTGGGCACAAACCAAACATACCGTTGGTCGTGCCACAGCACTAACGCCACCCTCGGCACACTGAAACCGACCATGTCTATCGACGATATGAGCGTGTCGCTCACCGCGGTCGCCGTGTCCGGAGGCGGTGCTGGAGCTGCCCCCCGTTGTTGGCCCCAACGACCCACATGAACGGTTGTCAGTGGCGAGGAGGTCGTGGGCCAGCTCCTCCATTGGACTAGTCTGCGCTACATCGTCCCGACGGGTGTGCCCCACGTGTCGGTTTCCCTATTTTCCCGGCCATATTCGAGCGTCAGTGCTCCGCGTTGCGCATTAGGCCTTTCACTATGTAGGCCAAGCGAGACAACTTATTGTTTATTTGAGCCGTTCAAGTGTAATCATGTGGCGTTTGCTTATTTCTCATTCCTCTCCAACCCTCTTCTCCATCGATCATGTCGCCCTCCAGTCGAGTCCATCCTCCCGCATGCCTCATTTGAACATTCCGCCGAGTATCATTCGCATGTACCCACCCTAGTCCTCTTTCAATAGATCTCTGGACCCCAAGATGAAATCGAGAGGGAATGAGTGGGGGCACGTGATACCTAAGGCGGATTCAAAATTTTGAACCGGTGATCATATCATCCGCAAATCATATATAAAGGGTATTCAATGTTCGTTTCATTTTTGAACATACAATATACTCCCTCCTATCCTTTCTACTTTACATATAAGTTTTATGTGTAGTCAAAGTATCTCTACTATGATAAAAAAAGGTATCAACATTCAACAACGCCCAATCAATATTGTTAGATTCGTACGTACTCCTAGATTTGTACTCGAGATGGTTTCCAATTTGACTATTGACAAGATTAATAGTACTCCCTCCGTCTAGGTGAGTAAGTCATCTTAGGCTGTGCACCGTGACCAAGGAGGAGGGGAAAACGAGAGACATTAATGTTTATTTGCTAATAATAGTATTGCATGCAATGAACTAACCATTGCATGTCATGTTTGATAGTCTCAGGTCATTAAAAGCATGCACACCCTCATCTCCTATTGGTTGATATGTCAAGAAACAAGAAACGAGGTAGAAGTTAATGCACAGCGCCTACGTGTTTTGGGATTATTTGGTTTTCGTAAGATGACTTACACACCTAGACAGAGGGAGTACATGAGATGTATAATGCGATAATTATATCATTGGAAACTCCTTTCACATACGAAATTGACTGTATACTTTGTGTAAGTTGCATGTCATATATTATTACTCTAACATTTGGTCAAAGTTAGCCTCGAAAAATGCATTAGACCCTGTATGCTTTGTTTAAGTTGCATGTCATATATTATTACTCTAACATTTGTGTAAGTTGCATGTCATATATTATTACTCTAACATTTGGTCAAAGTAGTATAGTGGAAGTGGATCCTTTGACGTAGGTATCCCTGCCTTACCCTCCCTTTCGGTCACTTACTGGCGGACCCCATGCTTGCTAGGCCCCGCATGTCAGTTACTCAATGGGTTCGGCCACATCAGGGGATCCTCATCAGTAGTATACTCCCTCTATTTTTATTGACTCCACATAAAACGGAGGGAGTGGTGGTATAATAAATGACGCGGGCAGGGGAGGGGGAGGGACGTCGGTTTGCTCTCAACTGTGGTCCCACAAGCGAGCGAAAACGCAATACGAAGCGCGTTCCATTCAGTGAGCGACGTGGAGGGTCCAGCGTGCCGGGCTGCAACGCGAACGCGACAAGAGCGGTGTACAGTCAAAACCGATTGATCGGTTGTCACCGGAACCACTATTCACACCAGAACCTTCGCTTCTCGGCCTACACCAGCCACTGCCCTAAAACCACACCAAATCTCCAGCCCATTCCCCCACCTTTCGATCCCCTAGCCCGCATCAAGCGTCCCCTAGTTCACCGGAAAACCATGGTGCGCCGCAAGATCACTTACTACAAGATGCTGACGCCGGAGCGCCGCGCAGAAATCGCGGCGACGGTCGGCGCCACTGACCTCCGTTCCCAAGCTCGCTTTGCGGTGGGCCAATCCCCGAGTTCTCTGGAGCCAAGCTACAAGGAGGAGGAAGTCGATCCAATGTTCACTGCGGAGGTCGCGGCGCAGAAGGCCCCCGATGGGTATGAGACGATGGACGACGACTTCGTGCCGGCGTCCGAGTCCCCCATGGTGCAGGCAGACCAGCGGTTCAACATGGCGATACTAAAGGAGGACTGGGAGGCATAGGCTCAACTCGACACGGAGCGCGCGCATGCCGCTGCCATCGAGGCTCTCCTGCAGGCGGAACCGGATGTCGTGGATGTGAACCGGGCGGTGGAGGCTCAACTTGAGGCAGAGCACACGGATGCCGCTGCCATCGAGGCCCTCCTGCAGGCGGAACCGGACGTCCTGGACATGAACCAGGCGGCAGAGGCTCGACTCGACGCAGAGCGCGCGGATGCCACTCTCATCGACGCCCTCCTGCAGGCGGAACCGAAAGTCCTGGACTTGAATCGGGCGGCGGAGGCTCGACTCGACGCGGAGTGCGCGGATGCCGCTGCCATCGAGGCCCTCCTGTCGGGGTCAAAACCGGCGGATCTCGGGTAGGGGGTCCCGATCTGTGCGTCAAGGCTGATGGTAACAGGAAGCAAGGGACATAGATGTTTACCCAGGTTTGGGCCCTCTCGATGGAGGTAAAACCCTACTTCCTGCTTGATTAATATTGATGATATGGGTAGTGCAAGAGTAGATCTACCACGAGATCGTAGAGGCTAAACCCTAAGAGCTAGCCTATGATGGTATGAATGTAATTGTGATCGGCCTTCTAAGGACCAACCTCTCCGGTTTATATAGACACCGGAGAGAGCTAGGGTTTACATGGAGTCGGTTACAAGGAAGGAAATATAATATCCGGATCGCCAAGCTTGACTCCCACACAAAGGAGAGTCCCATCCGGACACGGGCCAAAGTCTTGAGTCTTGTATCTTCACGCTTCAATCGTCCGGACGTTGTACACAGTCCGGCTATCCGAATACCCCCTAATCTAGGACTCCCTCAGTAGCCCCTGAACCAGGCTTCAATGACGATGAGTCCGGCGAGCAGTATTGTCTTCGGCATTGCAAGGCGGGTTCCTTCTCCGAATACCCCAAAGTACCTGTTACGACGAATTATATCCAGCCTCCAATCAATGTTGTGCTCCTCGGCTTCAGCGCCTCAGTAATGACCATCTCCACGTGTCGAGCCAATGCGAGGAGTCGAGGCATTTTTGCATTTGCCATCCTCGATCCTCCGGGCCAACCGTCTATTTTAAGGGGTAGGGATTCTCAGCTCCAAGCCTCACTCTTCTCCCTCGAGCTAGCATCCTAGAGCGCTCCACAAAAAACCATCCCAGCATGGCCGGTCGCGCCACTCTTCTGCTTGCCCCCCTTGCTCTAAGTCGGGGGATTGGGGAGAGCGCTTAGTTCCTCACAGCCATTTGGTAAAGCTACAGACCCAAGTGTTTCTCCCGCCGGCGTTCATGATCTCCGTCCGAGCTGGAATAGCCACTTATGTCGGAGGGGAATAGGCTGAGGGATCTCCTAACCCATCTCCGTATGAGCGGATATGCCTCATCTCGCATCTGCTGAGGGGCGTCGGGTTTCCTGTCCACCCGTTTCTTCACGGGCTCCTAGAGTTTTACGGCCTCCAATTACAAAATCTTACCCCAGCCTCTATTCTGCACATAGCGGGGTATGTCGCCCTTTACGAGCTGTTTTTAGGTTGCGAACCACACTTCGGATTATGGAGGAAGCTGTTCTGCCTTGTCCCCCGCACCCAAGGAGAGTCCCTATGTCAAGTGGGCGGGGCCGAAGTATGGCGCATTGCTGAAATCGGATACCTGTCCGGCACTCCTGAGAAGGCACCAGAAAACTGGCCTACAGAGTGGTTCTATATAAATGACGTTCCCCTTCCGGATCCAGTCCGGATAGGTCTCCCCAAGTTCAGCAACGCCCCGCTAAGGGCACGCTTAAGCTAGCGCCCCCGGGGCCCTCAAGAGAAGGACACAAAGGAGGTATACCTCCTGATGAACAGGATAAAGTCGCTGGCCAAATCCGGACTGACGATAGTCGAGGTCATGGCGATATGCATAAGGCAAGGAGTGCAACCGCTCCAATATTGGGGGAAGCCCATGTGGCATTTCAACGGGGAAGATGACGCCACCCATTGTGGCCGTAAGGGTCCGGATTCCGCTGTTGCTTTGGCGAGGATATTGGCCGATTTGTACAAAGGGGAAGAGGAGGAATTCCTCCGCATAAAAACGCGGGACGTATTCTCCATGTACAACCCCATAGAGTGGGTAAGTTGCCATTCTTTTCCCACCTTTGCTTACTCTAGCGTCCTTCCACTGAGATTACTTGCATCAATACTTATGAGCAGGAAGTGAGGAGGGCCGTAGAGGGAATCTTCAGCCCCTCCCCACAACCAGAGGACCCTGGAAGGGCCCTAGATCCGGGACTCAAGGTAGACCTGGATATTACAGTGGAGCTTGTCAACGGGGTATTTTATCAGGCAAGCTGGGATGGCGCCCTAGTGGCCATTACGGTCGACTACCCCGGATTGCTCCCAGCATCGCGTGTAAGCTGGGCTAAAAAACCCTATCCTCCGAAGAGGATTCCCCCCAGGTATTGTAATTTACCCTTGAGGCGTCATTTTATTTGCAGAAACGATGGCCGGAGCGAAGGGTCGAGCCCCTAGGGACTCGTCAACCACGGGCATCCGGATCGGGCAGGCTCAAGAGGAAGGCGGTGAGGGTTGACACACCGCTATAGAGGTAAAGTAATGACCTGCCCTGCAATTTACAGAGTTTGAAATATGACCGCGCCCTTTGTGTCTGGTAGGAAGAGGAATAACCGGACTATATCTGGGGACCCCACCAATCACGCCTCCACCAGCCGGGTTCCAGAACCGGCTTCAGGAGCGGAGGCGGACACGGGGCCAACACCGCATCGCCCCCAACGGAGGATGCGGATATGTGTTCGGCCACGAACTCCTAAGTGGAGAGCGCCATGAATCACCGGCGCCGGAGGGCCGTGCTTCGGAACAACATCATTTCCGAAGAAGCTTTTAGTGCCTTCAATTCGGCGGACGCGTATGTCCGAGCTGCTCGAGGCAGGCTTGCCCAAGCGACAAACTAGTATACCAAAGACATACGGGTAAGAAATTTTGATAAGTATGTATAGTAGTAGCCCCTGAGACTTGGAATAGTTGGGACAACTGTTTGAAGGATCAATAAATGCACAGGTCCTTGTGGACAAGAACGAACAATTGGCGCGGGAGCTGGAGGCATGCAAAGCACAGTTGACTGATGCGGTGGCCAAGTTAGAGGGATCCTGAAGGGCCCCCTCTGGTAATAATTGTTTCCATTATACGCAGATGTATCAGTTAGTAAATGGCTGGTGCGGTTAGTCTAATAGAAGATTCTGCAGACAATGCCGGGGTGAATCCGGAGGGCGTAATGGGTGACGATTGACATCTCCAACGGCAGCAAAAGGCAGGTGAGTGCGTTCTTACGCAGGTGACCCGAGAGAAGAATAAGCTACAAGATGCCAATATCTGTCTGAACGTGGAATTAAAGGACGTCCGCGCTCAACTGGCGGACTCCGTGAAGGAGAACAAAAAGATTCGACGCGGCATTTATGGTAACAGCTCAAGCGAACTGTGTGATAGTTCGGCGAGGAAGTCTGAATGAAATTTTTTGCCTGCGGGAATGTTAATGGGTCGCCTTGAAGAGGAGATGCCCTCATCTGTAGGTGATTTGCTGCAAGAACTTTCGCAGTTGCGCGAGCGTGCTCGGCAGGTAATGCACGGCGTTGCTCAGGCCTTGTGGCCATCGAGCCTACTGCCGAATGGCATGGGGGAGCTTGTGGACCTGCTTCAAGGAGCCCGGCGGCGCTTCCGTCTGTGGAAGATATCAGCATGCCGACAAGGAGCAAGAGAAGCCTGGGCAATGGTGAAGACGCGCTACACCAAGCTGGACCCGAACCACATGGCCGAAGTAGGACCGGCGGGGCCGTATGGGCAAGAAATTCCCGTGAGTCTGGTATATGACCAGGTAGCGCTAGCCGCTAAGTGTTCTCAGCAAGATTGTAGGCTAGATAGCCTGTTAGATGGTATAGAGGAGGAGTATAGTCAGTCTCAGTGACTTTGTAATTTAATTGGCATAAACAGCCCCTAGCCGGATTGAAATCATTTGTCGTGGCGGACCTTTTCACTTCAGCCTCCGGACCCTATAGTACGGGGTGTGTCCGAATACCCGCTCGGTTATACAAGAACCAGGGTATGCGTGGAGACCAGGCGTAGGAGTCATAAGTGCTTGAATAGACAAGTATCCAACTAGTTATGTTATATTGCATGTATAGCAAGAAACATCTTCCAGGGAGAATAGTTCCGTTAGGGGTTCCTTTCCCTAGGTATGCATGTGTCAATGCACATGTCCGGACTGTGAACTATGGCGCAGGATAAAAAGCTTCTGTGGTTTTTTTGTAACCAACAAATACATCATTTGTTCGCTGATCGAATATTCTCTTAAGGAAACTAGCTTTCGGCTTCACCCAGTCTGAGGTACACATCCGGCTTAACCGGCAGTAACAATCGCAGAGGTGCCCCCCTTATGCCCTAGCTGAATTAACGGGAATGTAGGGCATAAACACAAGAGCGAGGCAACCCAGCTTGGCCACATCTTAAGCCATATCGATGCATAAAATAGTGAAGAAAGGCACATATGGAAAAGGAACGCATATGCGATGGGCAAAAAGCCATTTAAAGTAATTATGTCTAGCTTCCGAATAGGAAGCCCCTAGGTATAGCTTACACACATAGTACGGCCGGAATGATCCGGTAACCCGCACTGTATTAAAAACTTTGTGTGAGGAGAGAAGGAAAAAGAAAAAAGAAAAAGTCGAGAAAGGAGAGGAAAAGAGGTGGAGCAAAATTAAAAAGGCGGGGTGAGGAGACGAACACTGAGTTCGGCGTTAGGCGTAGAATCTCCGGAGTCTGGCCGCGTTCCGTGGGTTCGGCTCGAGTCTATTATCGGATGCATTACGTAGACGGTACGCTCCTCCGGTGAGAACTTTGTCAATGATGAAGGGACCTTCCCACTTGGGTTTGAGTTTGTCCTTCTTCTTCTCCTGTAGGCATAGAATGAGTTCGCCAATATTGTAAGTTTTGGCCCGCACTTCTCTGCTTTGATATCGTCAAGCCTGCTGCTGATAAAATGCGGAACGGGCTTTTACGACATCGCGCTCGTCCTCCAGGGCATCCAAGTTATCCTGCCGATCTAACTCGGCTTCCTTCTCTTCGTACATGCGTACAGGTGGCGAATCATGTATTACGTCGCAGGGTAGTACTGCTTCCGCATCGTACAACATAAAAAATGGTGTATATCCGGTGGTTCGATTTGGTGTGGTCCACAGCCCCCGGAGTACGAAGTCTAGCTCCTCTACCTAGTGCGTATCCGATTCTGTTAAAGATCGCACAAGTCTGGGTTTTATGCCGCCCATGATGAGACCATTTGCACGTTCGACCTGGCCGTTTGTTTGGGGGTGGTAGACGGAAGCGTAGTCGAGCTTAATGCCCATTTTGCCGCACCAAGTTTTCACTTCATCAGCTGTGAAATTTGAGCCATTGTTAGTGATGATGCTATGGGGGACACCGTACCGGTGTACGACCCCGGATATGAAGTCTATTACTGGTCCGAATTCGGTCGTTTTAACTGGTTTGGCTTCGATCCATTTGGTGAATTTGTCCACCATGACCAGCAAGTATTTTTTCTTATGGCTTCCCCCTTTAAGAGGTCCGACCATATACAGCCCCCAGACAACGAAGGGACAGGTTATGAGGATTGTTTGGAGAGCGGTGGGGGGCATATGACTCTGATTGGTGAAGAGCTGGCAGCCGACGCAATGTTGGACAAGGTCCTGTGCGTCTGCTCGGGCCATCGGCCAATAGAAGCCTGTATGGAAGGCTTTGCTAACTAGTGCTCGAGCTGCGACATGGTGTCCGCCTAGTCCAGCATGGATTTGAGCCAGGAGTTGCCGCCCTTCCTCTTCGGAGATGCACCTTTGGAGCACTCCGGTCGCGCTTTTCTTGTAGAGTTCCCCTTCATGGACTTTGTAAGCTTTAGAACGCCGGACTATGCAGCATGCTTCATTTTGGTCTTCGGGGAGCTCCTGCCCATTTAGGTAGGCCAAGAAAGGCTCAGTCCATGGGGCGATTACGGCCATGATTTCGTGGGCCGAAGATGTTATTTCGGTGGCAGAGCCTCTGATTGTGTCTGATGGTTCGGAGTCTGGGGGTGTATTCCGATCCGTGCTGGTATTGCTGGACTCCTCTTCCCATACTACGGATGGCTTGGACAGCCTTTCCAGGAATATATTGGGTGGGACAGGGTCGCATTTAGCACTGATGCGGGCGAGGATGTCCGCCGCTTGGTTGTTTTCTCGAGCCACATGGTGGAATTCGAGCGAACCAAGCTGACATTTTGAGGACGACATTACGATAGGCCGCCATTTTCGGATCCTTGGCATCAAAGTCTCCATTTATTTGTGATACTGCGAGGTTCGAATCCCCGCGCACTTCCAGGCGTTGGATGCCCATAGAGACTGCCATCCGAAGATCGTGCAATAGAGCCTCTTATTCAGCTGCATTGTTGGAGTCCGTGTACAATATTTGTAGGACGTATTGGACCATGTCCCCGATGGGAGATGTCAGGACTACCCCTGCTCCCAGTCCGGCCAGCATTTTGGAGCCGTCAAAGTGCATGATCCAGTTAGAGTATGCGTCGTACTCTTTAGGGAGTTCGGCTTCTGTCCATTCGGCGACAAAGTCAGCCAGTACTTGCGACTTGATGGCTCATTGTGGTTTGTATATTATGTCGAACGAGAGAAGCTCGATAGCCCATTTAGCGATCCGGCCCGTGGCGTCGCGGTTGTTAATTATGTCATTGAGTGGTACTTTGGAGGCCACGGTAATCGAACACTCTTGAAAGTAGTGCCTTAGCTTCCGAGATGCCATGAAGACCGCGTATGCAATTTTTTGATAGTGTGGGTATCAGGATTTGCATGGGGTGAGGACCGTGGATACGTAATAAACCGGCTTTTGAAGCGGGAATTTGTATCCGTTCACCTCTCGTTTGACAACGAGCACTGCGCTTACCACTTGATGTGTTGCAGCAATGTATAGTAGCATAGGTTCGCCTATGTTTGGCGCTGTTAGGACTGGATTACTGGCCAATAAGGTCTTTATCTCATCGAGTCCGGCCGTGGCTGCATCCGTCCATACAAAGTGTTCGGTGCGCCGAAGAAGGCGGTAAAGAGGCAATGCCTTTTCTCCTAGCCTGGATATAAAGCGGATCAAAGCGGCCACGCATCCAGCTAGCTTCTGGATGTGCTTGAGGTCTGTTGGTATAGCCAACTGTGACAGAGCTTGGATTTTTGCTCGATTCGCTTCGATTCCTCTATGGGAAACAATGAAGCCCAGCAGCTTCCCCGAGGGGACACCGAAAACACATTTTTTCGGATTTAACTTGATGTCGTATGTCCGGACGTTATCGAATGTAAGCCTCAAGTCATCTATTAGGGTTTCGACGTGTCTAGTTTTTATGACTATGTCGTCCACATATGCTTCCACTGTTTTGCCAATTTGTTTTTCCAGGCATGTTTGAATCATGTCTTGATAGGTTGCGCCGGCATTCTTGAGCCCGAAAGGCATAGTGTTGTAGCAAAAAGGGCCATATGGCGTTATAAAAGCTGTTGCAGCTTGGTCAGACTCTGTCATCTTTATTTGATGGTATCCGGAGTATGCATCGAGAAAACACAGCGAGTCATGTCCAGCTGTGGCGTCGATGATTTGATCAATGCGAGGGAGGGGAAAGGGATCCTTGGGGAAGGCCTTGTTGAGGTCTTTGAAGTCGATGCATAAGCGCCAAGATTTGTCCTTTTTTGGTACCATTACCAAATTTGCCAGCCAATCCAGATGTTTAATATCTCTGATGAATCCGGCCTCAAGCAGCTTGGCTAGCTCTTCCCCCATGGCTTGCCGTTTGGGTTCTGAAAACCGCCTTAGGGTTTGTTTGACCAGTTTGTATCCCTTCAGTATATTGAGGCTGTGTTCGGCCAGCCGACGTGGGATGCCTGGCATGTCCTAAGGGTGCCAGGCAAAAATGTCCCAATTCTCGCGTAAGAAATCTCGCAGTGCGGCGTCCATAACGGGGCTGAACTATGTCCCGATGGATGCTGTCTTGGCGGGGTCCGTTGGGTGAACTTGGAACTTGACTATCTCGTCTGTAGGTTTAAATTAGGTGGACTTGGGTCGTTTGTCGAGTATCACATCGTCCCTGTCTATGGTGGCCCGCAGTGTCGTTAACTCTTCCGCCGCTAGGGCTTCATATAGTGCTTCCAGGGCTAGTGCTACAGTTTTGTTTTCAGCGCGAAGTGCGACGTCCGGATCACTGGCTAGAGTGATGACTCCGTTGGGCCCGGGCATTTTAAGCTTCATGTACCCGTAATGGGGCACAACTTGAAAGCTTGCAAGCGCGTCTCGCCCTAGAAGGGCGTGGTATCCGCTGCTAAAGGGAGCCACTTGGAATGTGATTTATTCACACCTGTAATTCTCTGGGGCGCCGAATACTACATCGAGTGTGATTTTTCCCGCGCACCGCGCTTCCCGAGTAGGGATGATTCCCCTGAAGGTGGTATCACTTTGCTCAATCCAGCCCTTATCAATTTCCATTTTATTGAGCGTTTCTTCATAGATCAAGTTTAACCCGCTTCTGTCGTCCATGAGTACTTTGGTGAGCCGAAAGCCGTCCACGATTGGGCTGAGGACCAGAGCGGCCGGTGCCCGGACAATCTGGAATTGAGGTTCATCACTGGCATTGAAAGTTATGGCAGTGTCGTTCCAGGGGTTTATCTTTTCCACATGGCAAATTTCTGCAGAGCTTCAATGAGCCCGCTTGCGCCTGTTGTTTGAGGCAAAAGTCTCAAAGACTGTTAGTACCGTATTGTGTCTGCTGGCAGGATGTTGTTCCGCTTTATGGCTTATAAGAAGATCCTCGCCACCTTTTGCCACCTGCCGAAGTATCCAACATGCCCTAAGGCTGTGAGTTGGCATTGTATCCGGAGTACTATGGAGCTTACATGGCCCGTCGAGCCATTCCTCCAATACGGATCCCCGCCCTAGGGCGGGCCTTGGTTTCTTAGGGATAGGATCGGACGACTTACGAGAGTTCGTCCGTTTAGTTCGGACAAAGGTCTTGGTGAGAGCAGTACTATCCCAAAATCCCGTTCGGGTCTTCCAAGCGCTCTCCATCGCACAATACTTCCATACTATGTTTGTTAAGTCCGCGAAGCGTACTATGTCACGGCGGCTTATAGCATTAAGGAGCCCTTAGTCCGTGCAGTTTTTGCAGAAGAGTGAGACCATGTTATCCTCGCGGCAGTCCTTGACCTTGTTAAGCGCAAGGAGGAATCTGGCCCAGTAATGGTGTACCGTCTCCTGGGGCTCTTGCCTGATGCCGGATAGACAGTTTAAGTCTAGGTAGGTGTTGCTAGCGGAATCCGAATTTTGATCCGATCTAACACCCAAGGGCGCGGGCGGTTGCGAGCTTAACAGCTCAGAATCCGGGATACCGCCCAGTTCCTTTGGCCCGGTGCCCGATTCTAAGTCCGGGGCCTGGTTCATGTTTTCCTTTGAGCAGGTTTTCGGCTCAAGGAGTTCGGCAATCCGAACATATTTCGTCCTCAAAGTTGAGGGACAATCTGCGTGTGGTTCCTCCACTATTGCTACCTCATGGGTGGCCGACGGGGACCTGATGTCCCTTCGATCGGGTTTAAGCCCAATCCGGTCATAGTTTGTAGCGACTCCCAGAGCGGCGATGCGATCCAAGAGTTCATTAAGGGAGGAGAGCTCCATTGGGTCCATCTATTCGGCAAGTTCCGAACTGACGTGAAGGTTATGATCGATGACCCGAGAGGCCATCATCGGCGCAACCGCCGATGGGGTGGCCATAATAATGCCACCGAGTCAGAGCGTCTGGCCTACAGCTAGAGCTTCCTCCGAAGTAATGTCGTCCTTGACGATTTGACGAGCCATCGAGCCTGACAGCGACGACACAGAGGAACTCTCAATGAAAGCACCAATGTCGGTGTCAAAACCGGCGGATCTTGAGTAGGGGGTCCCGATTTGTGCATCAAGGCTGATGGTAACAGGATGCAAGGGACACAGATGTTTACCCAGGTTCGGGCCCTCTTGATGGAGGTAAAACCCTACTTCCTGCTTGATTAATATTAATGATATGGGTAGTACAAGAGTAGATCTATCACGAGATCGTAGAGGCTAAACCCTAAGAGCTAGCCTATGATGGTATGAATGTAATTGTAATCGACCTACTAAGGATCAACCTCTCCGGTTTATATAGACACCGGAGAGAGCTAGGGTTTACATGGAGTCGGTTACAAGGAAGGAAATATAACATCTGGATCGTCAAGCTTGCCTCCCACGCAAAGGAGAGTCCCATCCAGACACGGGCCGAAGTCTTGAGTCTTGTATCTTCACGCTTCAATAGTCCGGACGTTGTACACAGTCCGGCTGTCCGGATACCCCCTAATCCAGGACTCCCTCACCTCCTGCAGGCGGAACCGGAAGTCCTCGACTTGAACCGGGTTGTGCTCTCGTCCGTGCAGAGCGCCCGCACGCTCCGCTTGAACGAGTAGCTGGAGGCCAAGGACAACCACGGTGCGTAGACACACGTCGGCAGCGACAGCTAGTTCGCACCGGCAGCCAAAGACGACGAGGCCGTCTCTTTCCACGAGCAGTGCTAGTTTTTCTTTATGTTGTTGTTTTTATGGATCTTTTGTTGTGTAAAAACATACTATTTGTTATGCAAGTCGCCTGACTTGGGTCAGTCTACCATTTCAGGCGGTTGGATGAATATCCTACATCTCCTAACCCTTCTTTCCTTCTTCCTCACCTCTTCTTCTTCCCCAACAAACCACCGCACGGGCCGTACGGATACTCCCCAACATGCGGTTGGATAAACATACTCTATGAACAAAAATTATGTGTCAATGATAGGATGGCTGAGTTTGGTTTGTTCACATGCGACAGCACATATCAGTGAGGGTGCGTTCCCTTGGTTGGGTTCGCGGCGTGCAGGAGCAACTGTGCGAGGGTGCGGTGCGACCGCGGTGTGCAGGAGCGACCGTGTGAGGGTGCGGTGCAACCGCGACAGCCGTGCGCAAGTGTACCTCCTTCTCATTTTGAAAACTTTAGGCAAGCTTTGGCAAAAATGTGTGGCGAAGTTTGGCAATGCAAGGCCTAGACCCAAACAGGATAAGTACGTACGTACTAGGAGTACTAGTGTTAAAAAAGAAAGGCGGGGTTTTCCTTCGCGGGATTTAATTAATACAAATCCTCGTTTCACGTGTCAATTAATGCGTATTTTTTTCTCGAAAGACCAAAGAGCTAACCATCTCACTCCTCATCGCTTGATTAATGCAGCGTCATGCAAACGAACCTTCTCACTTCTGCATGCATGCAGGGAATATTAATGTCCTTGGTTGCTAACCCCATCAATTTTGCCTCTATTAGTGTTAGTGACCCTTTGCAAATTGTAATTTTGATATAATGGCCTTGTGTACAAAAAGATGGAGGTAGTAACTATGTTTGAATTCCTTGCCCATTGTGGTGACGTCGACGATTTTTTTGTGGTTTGGCGAAGTGCGTTCGACGGAGAACACCATTGAGGGAGACCACGGTAAGTCGTTCGCAAGTGCCGCCTGCAAGCCGAGACAACCGCCTTATTTGCATCCAGGAAGTCCTTTACTAGTACTACTACTAGGAGTACTAGTGCGGTGAGATGGTTTCTCGAAGAAGACGATGGAGAAGCGAAGTCAGCGAAGAGTGAAATGATGGTTGCTTCGTCCGTGCTTTGTGATTTGACGCCTCACTGCTTTGTGATTTGTGATAGAAGGGACAGGGGAGTAGACTCTGTGCTCTATACTGTACGACATGCTTCCAAGCATGGGAGAAAGAGGAGAGATGTTGTATTTTTCTATTCCTTCAATCAATCAATCAGGGAGCTTCGGTTCCATCTTTTTGGCTTTGGCAACACCGTCCACAATGGTTCCCACGACCAAAAGCTATTTTCACATTTGGCTACACATTGTGGATGCCCATAACTGTACACTTGGTTTTGCTCCTGTGTGCTATCTATACAAATCTCAGTTATATTGATCTAAAAAATTATAGAATCAAAGATTAGTAAAAAGGAGGTGATTTTGCCGCGCGGATGGCAGGGGAGGTTTCTTATTTTCGGAGGACGTTGTCCTTGCGGTTTGCTAACATGCAGTCCCACGTGTCAGTGCTTTACCAAGCCGATCCGCGTCCCACATGAGGCAGAACAACGGCAGAAGCAACACGTGGTTAATTTGAAGAAGATGAGGGAGAAGCGGATTCAGCAACGAGTGAAATGATGGTTGCTTCGTCCCTCCAACTTATTTTTGTTAGCATTATTACTTCGTCCCTCCAACTTAACTGTGGGAAAGGTGCAGCTTTGTGATTTGACGCCTCATTGCTCATTACTACGCCGGCGCCATGACTGGGGTGCTTCACCCCGGCTACTCTGCACTATATTCCGGTATGGCATGTGGACCCGGTAGCTTGATGTCCCACATGTCGGCAAAAGGGACTAGAAGATTTATGAAAGCGAGCGCTTCACTCTTACGACGGAGGAGTAGACGACACGACGGCCCAGTGAACTGTCACTTGTATTGTATAGTACTATAGTTTTGCTGTTTCACACGATCCATCGATACATACCCGATTAAACAGGAAAGGGCGGGATTTTTCCCGCGCGGTAGATGATACTGGCCATACATTTCAAAGGCAATTTTAATGTATGCAAACTGAATAAGAATAAGTAACAATATGATATCTAGTAAAACTAAAAACACATATGATTTATTGTGTTAGAGTGTAGTAGTAGTGCTGTATTGCATAGTTGTTAGATGTAACATGCGAGAACGTGTAGAGATGTAGTTTTGCAGGGCCTAGAAAGAGAAAAGCGTAATACGGTCACCGAACTTCAGAATAAGCTGCGGTCACTATATACGTTTTGCGGTGATTATCCGGTCACTTGCTCACAGTTCAGCATCGGATTGCACTCTGTTGACCGGCCAAATAGTCTGCGTGGCTCCATGTTGACTAGTTAAATTGACCATGTTCCTTGTGGGTTGCACCTGTCAGTTCGCATAGGGAAAAGGTCAGATAAACACAAATTTACACAGGCGCGACAAGGCTCCAACCCATGCGCGGGAATCACCTGGTTGTGTATGTGTCTGTCAGGGCCTGATGTGTGCGCATGCACGTGTAGGTTGAGCACTTGAGCGTGAGAGTGTGTGTTGGTCGTGTGGTGTACTAGTGTGTGCATGCATGCGTGCGTGTGAGTGTTGCGTGCGTGCGTGGCTGCGTGTGTATGTGTGAGTGTTGCGTGCGTGCGTGGGTGCATGTGTTTGTGTGAGTGTTGCGTGGATGCAGTTCGTGTGCATGCGTGCGTGTGTGTATAATCACCACACCAGCTCCTGTGTGTTAAAACAGACGGCTCAACATACCAATACAAGGCCACCTTGTCCGCTGTGCCCACGGTCATGACTTCGAACCACCGTGAAAATATTTTTTTGTCATTTGTTTTCATTCTTACTAGCAAGATGCCCGTGCGTTGCACCTAACATCAAGATGCATTTGTATGACTTGTTTATCTTGTGAGAGAAAAGGATGAATGAGGGAAGGCCTTATTTGCAAATGTGGAGAGGTGTGTGGGTACCTTTTTGCAAAATTGCCATAGTTTCTTTCCTATCCGTCAGATATAAATCGGACGGCCTATACTGCAGGATGGCAGGCACACCATCATCACCAACTCTGTTTTTATAAGAGTGTATTTTATGTATTTTATAATAGTGTAGATGTAGAGTAGATACAAGTCGACAGGTGGGCATGATGGTAGTGAGATAATGTGATGCAACACTAGAGGTGCCACGTGGAGCGTTTAACTGGTCAACTAGTCATGTCATGAGCAAATACAAAGTTGTACGATGAGCCCGTGACTGTATAATAACCACTAAACATAAACGGTGACCGTAATGAGTGGATTATGAAGTCCAATGTATGTATCGTGCTTTCGCTTCAAATACAATGATCGACACTGCATATATCACGAGAGAAAGATGAAACACGCATGAATTTTCTGGGGGCTTACTTTTAGAGGACCTGGAGATAGTTTTGTGTGCATACGTGGAAGGGGCGTACATGGGGGGTATGCGATGGAGAGAGAGAGATGCTCTTCGTTTCTCTTTATTATGACTAACTTTGTATATAGTATAAAAATGTACAAATTCATGGTGCGGAATAAATATCATTGTGGGCACCATGCAATGCAAGTTAGCATTCGTACTCCTCCATATAACTTTGTAATGTTGTATATATGTAGAAACTCTAAAATAATTTTTTGGCCACACTTTATTCAAAAGGAATGTTGTATGCGAAATAAACGTGAAGAGAGGGCTTTTTAGATCAATGGGGTATGTGATGTAACATGTGTGAATGTGTAGTTGATGCATTTGGCGGGGCCTAGAGAGGTATGTGTGTGTATTACGTATTCGAGAGAGGGATGGATAGAGGGGCCAACGGGGGGGGGGGGGGGCGTGGGAGAGATAGCACGAGAAATGAGAGTGGTCTGGAGAGAGAGACGAATATGACGTCACGACAAGAGATTCCATTCCCTTGAGTGTGTATATGTAAGGGGGGAGGGAATAGAGGCACCATGAGAAATTTTCTCTGTGTGTGGTGTTTGTGTTGGTATGTGTGGGTGTGAGAAGATAATGAGACGTGAGGGCAGAGGGTGTGTCACCGCGTGAGGTCCGGTGGGTCGTGGTGAGGCCCTTCGTTCGGTTCCATCCTACGCCACATTGGTCGGCCCATGACACATTTAGGAAGACCCATGGATGACTAGTCGTACAAGACAAAGATAGCAGAATTGTGAAGGACTCTGCGTCCACTGACAAAGCCGGCTAGGATTTGTAACCCTAGGTTCTCGGACTAAGGTAACCCCTTTATCTCTAATATTACTATTCATCCAACCTAACTTTAAGGGGCATCCTACAGAATGCTCTGCTAGAATCATACTCGTCGATTAGGAAGAGAGGTGTGAGATAATGCCTGAGAGATAGGTGTAAAGATAATGTGCATACATGAGACACGTAGGCAGGTCCATGTATATAGAAATGGTCGATGAGGATTGTGCATGTGTATGTTTGCGAGAGGAAGAGTGCTTGTGATAAAGGTTAGTGAAAACAATTGTAAATGGTTACGACAGGGAGGGAGGGTTATATCTAGAGCATGTGTGCGAGAAAGACACCTCGGGAGAGAGAGTGTGAGCATGTGTGAGAGACCACCGATGGAGAGTGAAACTACACGTAAAAGACTGCTCTACACATTGATTAAAGATATAAATTGTATCCAAATATTAGGATGGGATCATGATATTTGCAATTCACGTAAGGAGCGGTCATTGATCCATCAGACATCTAGATTCTATCGAATTTGAGCATGTCTATGTTATCATTCGACACAATTGATCCACATAGTTAGTATTTTGAACTCCAGACAATGCATCGCTTTAGCAATCGAATATAAACATGAGTATAGTTCATGTTGTGTGTGTAAAGCACATTATACATATGAAAGTTACACAATGGACATTTATAAATAGCTACCTATGATCTAGCATACATTTGAATTCAACTTAAGGTGGTTTAAAAAAATCGAATTCAACATGAAGTCCATTCAATTATTTGAATTTGATATCATGGCATTTGTAAACCATACCTAAATTATGGGGGCACTAATCTTTGCTCTGATTTTGTACATAATAGCATATGTAGTCGTGTACAAAATAGATTCAAATTTAGCTCCTGCATTCCAAAATAATCGTAGTTATTGGATTTTCAAGTGTGAAATTTTCAAAAAGAAGCGGATAATTTAATGAGGTTTTCAAACATACAAGGTCAAATATAACGTTGTCTATTTAGGTCAATCCTCATAGTTCAAGAGTACTATAAACATGAATGCTTGTGTTTCAAAATTTCAAACGAAGCGCCAAAAGAGCCTCTACTCGCCCGAAACCGCGTGAGACCAATGTTTGGTAGTACAAGGAAATTACTTTTCTAATAACTCCGACCCGTGAAACCTACCGGCCCGACGTCCAAAGGTCTAAACCGGGGTAGGTTTGTAGCTTCATCTAGACGCCACACAACCGCCTCCGAAAAACATTCATACACAATGGCCGCCTAAGCACACATGCGCGCGGCCAAAATCGCTCCCGCCCACTATTTGGGACACCTGGGATTACCATCCTACCCCCGACCCATAGTAGGTCCGAAATTTAAGAGGGGGGCAAAGTTTGTACTTTCCCCAAATTTCAAACAAGCGCGTCCCATCTTCTGTTCAAAAAAGCCAAAAACAAGCGCATCCCAGACCAAAACATGGTTCCCCCCACCCGTCCGATTCCCCATTCGTACTCCGTGGGCGCCAAAACTACCTCTCCACCAGCTGTGAAACCCCGGCGTCCTCCGTCCCCCACCCCATCCCACCCATCAACCGCCGCCCTCCTCCATCACGCCGGAGCCGATACCCCGACGTCGTCGTCCACCGCAACGCCCTCCACGGCTAGTTGTTGAAGCCGAGGCCGAGCCGTCCGTACCTGAGCCAGTTCAACCACACCGTCCTGCGCCTCACCGCTGCCGCTCCAACTTCGCCACCCTCCACCACACCGGAGTTGTTCCTGCTACGCCGTCCTTCTCCTCCTCGGATCTGCTTCCCCTCCGCTGACATACGGCCACGGCAACACAGTCAACAATTTGGCCATGGGTTCGTCCAAGCCTGCACCCTCCAGAACATCGGTTTCCTCGGTAAAAAGAAGAAGATCGGTGCGACATGTGGAGGTGACCACACCAGCAACCGAACAAGGTACTCCTCTTACCTTATTCGTGCAAATCTTACGTCTCTGCTTGCACGGTATTCATCCCACGGAAGACACTATTTGACCGCTTCTTCTTGATACTAGATGTTCCTAGTAACTCGCGATGCTCAAGGTTTCTCCTCATATACTATTTCACCTTAGCTAGAGGTCTGTCGCCCCCCTGAATTTCAATTTCTGGCCAGTTGATTCCCAATTAACGGAAGCATTCCCCGGCGTAACAGGCGCTAGTACGACTATTACACTGGGGAAGCAGCGCCTATTGTTTATCTTAGGGGCGTGTGCGGCTTAGAGCTACTGGCGCCCGATCTGAAGGTCAGCCGGGATTAAAGGGATGGCCTGGGGGCGCTGCCAAGCACGGCGGTGGTGTGAGGTCGATGGGAGGGCGGGGCGGCGGAGGGACGGGTCTGGGCCGGTGGTCGCTGGCGGTTCGAGAAAGATCATCAACAGTGACTGGTGGGAGGTAGACGAAGGCCATCTTCCCATTCCGTATAGATCGGACAGTTCATTAAAAAAATCGACTCACCTATTTATTTTCAGTTGACTGTTATCTTAGATATGACCACATGTGGTGGTGTGCTGGAGGAGTGCCTGCATTTCCTGTGCTCATATATTACAAAATCATACGGAGTAGAATCTAATTTTGTTTGCCATGCAATGTTGTAGAGCTATCATATGTCTCCTGTCATTTATTTTTCAGCCACCTGCTATCTGCTACTTTTACAGTGCACTAGTTCTACACACACTTCACCCATACTCTCACTATTGTGTTTTTATGCAAGGGTATTTCAGAGTCTGCCGAAAGCGAAGCAAAAAAGAAAAGAGACAAGTCGTGCCGACCTTCTACGCGGCTAGGCACGACACGTTACAGCGCTTTAAAGGGTGCAGTGTCAGTAGATGGAGACGGTAAATGTTGCTCTGGAGTTGATGACCTCGCTCGCAATGAACCACCATCCCAGGTGCTTGCTTTAACTTCGCGGTGTCATATGTGGTTGCATGTTCCATATGGTGTTTAGCTTGTATTTGAAAGGCCGAAGTCGGTCTTTATTAAGATAAGGAAAGATATTTTTTACATGAACCACCATCCCGTGAGCACCAGAAGACAAATAGCTAGTCAGGGCACTGGCCGAGCCAGTGACAAGCCCAGCAAAGACAGGCATCACCTGGAAGCCAACTAAAAAGCCGCGATGGTGGCGAAGCAGCCCGCCTCTCAACAGGCTCTTAGGTCCTAGATGATCATGTTCACCACTCCAGCCGGATGTCTAGCTTGTATTGCTTCCAATTTTGTTAAATTGCATCTGCTTAGCTTACACATTATACCTTTGAATATGACATGCCTTTCTGTTTTTGGTACATACTAGTACATCTGTGTATTAACCATGTTCTTACATCAAACTAATGTTCTTGTGTATCCCTCATCAATCACTTATGACGAGGCAGGCAGGCAAGGGGACTACTCCTCATTTAAAGAATGCAGCGTCAGCCTCCCGACATGATTCTCAAGAAACAGAAATGCTAGATGAAGATAGTGAATGTAGCTCTGTAGTTGATTACATCATTTCCCCTACACTAGCATCGTAGGTACTTGCTCTAACTTGGCAGCGTGATATGTGGTTGCATGTTGCATATGGTGTCTAGATTGTAATTCTTCCAATCTGGTTAAACTGCATGTGCTAGTCTGCTTAGCTTATACTCCAGTAAATGTGACATTATACCTGTTAATGTGACATGCCTTTCTGTATTTAGTACATAGTACATCTGTCTATTAAGCATGTCCTTACATAAAACTATAGTTTTTTTGTACCCCGCATCAGTCAATATGACGAGACACCTTTAGTATATGCAGTGCGATATTAGTTGCATCTTTCATATGATTTATAGCATGCGCTGCTTCTAATTTGTTGAAATTCCATGGGACGCTTTTAACTTGGCAGAGTCATATTGGTTGCATCTTTCATGTGGTGTCTAGCTTGCATTGCTTCTTATGCTGGAATGGTTTCTGCTTAGTTTACACAAACAGTTGTGAACATGCCATGCCGTCCTGTTTTCCGTACATATTCAATCCTGGTATCATGTGTTTGCCTTACATCAAAGTAGTGATTGTTAGTATCATGCATGAATGAGTTCTGAAGAGAGAATTTTATTGCTTTTTCTTGTCGGTTTTACTTGACAATTCAAAATCAATAAAGCGGAAGGAAGTTAGCAAGGTGGCGGATAAAGGTTCTCCTTTTTAATGGAGGGACTCTACAGTTTCTACTCCTCCACACCCCCAAGATGATTTCCAGGACAACACATGCATAGACACTCAACAAAGCTGTGTTTATGATGAGCATGTCTCCCCTAGTGCAGCATCACTGGTGCTCCCTCTAACTTGGCACTGTTATATGTGGTTGCATGTTATGTGTGATGTCTAGCTTGTATTGCTTCTAATTTTGTTGAATTCCATCTGCTTACTTTACACATTATACTTGAATAAGACACGTGTTCCTATTTCTAGAACATACAATATCTATCTATCACACCATGTTCTTACATCAAATTACTACTATTGTGTAACCTGCAACAATCACTTATCGTAAGACACATTTGACTTCGGAGTGTGATATAGGTTACATCTCACATTCTTTTCTAGCTTGTACTACTAATTTGTTGAAATGACACTTATGATGAGACAGTTTTAACTTGGTAGAGTGATATTCGTTGCATCTTTCATATGGTGTCTAGCTTTCATTGCTTCTAATTTGTTGAAATGCCTTCTCCTTAGTTTACACATCATAAGCTATGAATATGCAATGCTGTGAATATGCAATGGCACTAATGACGAGAGACCTCTAACATGGTAGTGTGATGTTGTTTGCATCTTGCATATGATTTATTTCTTGTACTCCTTCACATTTGTTTAAACGCCATTTATGATGAGACACTATTAACTTGGCAGAGCGATATTTGTAGCATCTTTCATTTGGTGTCTACCTTCCATTGCATTGCTTATAATTTGGTGAAATGTCTTCTTCTTAGTTTACACATCATAGTTCTGGTTATCTCTTCCGTCCTGTTTTTCATACATATTACATCCTCCTATCATGTGGTTGTCTAACATCAACGTTCAATTCGTCTGCATCACGCATCAATTTGTTCTGAAGAACTAAATTGTTATTCGATTTTCTTGTCGGCTTGACTTAACATGGCACAGAGAAAGAGGAAGAAACAAAGAATGGCAAGGAATGAGAAGCGGATGAATCCTGCAGATTCTGCTGGTACTGATGGTGCAATAGAAGGTGAAAGTCCAGCGGAAAATTCTACAAACACGGCATCCCATGCTACACGAGCTGCAAAAAAGCCAAATAGAAACAAATAGCTGCCACCAAACAAGCAGAGACAACCCTAGTTCTTGCAACACCTACCATAGTACTACCAGCTGCACGACTTACTCGTGCGTCAACTGAGCTAGCAGCACGTTCCCAAGCTCCCTTGCCACCTGACACTACTTCCCAAGCACTCTTGACACAAGACGAGTGTGCAATATCAGTTGAAGTCCTATTTACGCATGTGCCACACAAATCTATCTTCTTGTAGGTGAATTGTTCAAAGAACAAGGCCAACCGTATGAAAGTGAAATTCCAAGAGATGACAGGATCTCGTAGCTATATTGCACACTGCAAGGCTCTTGTAATTAGCTGTTGTTTCACTCTTTTCGCTGTACCATATTATCAGATCTATATTGACTTGTTCGAATTGCAGAGGAAAGCCCGCAAGGACCAAAAAGTACCTGAACCAAATGCTGTGGAAATCTTCAAGGACTGTCACACCAGTAAGAAGAAGGGCATGACTACACCAGTCAAAGCCGCTGTTGTAGGTCCTTATTCCTCATGTCTTTTAACTACTACTTACTCTGACTTGTGCCTTGAACTGCATGGTTTGCAACCAATGTCTATTACTCTTTTCAATTTTATACACAATTGTCTTAGCGTATCATTGCACCTTACAAGGTTTAAAAGAGAGGAGTGATGTTCCTTTGATCTTGACCCGTAATCTAGTTCCGTGCTGGACTTGCCCACACAATGTTACAATTGCATGTTTGTCTGTTCTCAGTTGTTTTGTGATATGAATGATGCCATATTATGCTTACCGTATTATAAACTTCGTCTCTTTATCCTTAGCCCTCAATACAATGTGAAGAAATAGACAATACATTTGCGATGGTACATGGTCATATGTTTGCAACCTGGTTTTATTATGTACTTTGCGATAAAATACAACTAATATTTTCCATGGGTTCACCAAAATAAGTTCTGTATATAGACCAAAGTTATTTTGTTTGGTTTTGTTGCCTCCTTAATATCTTCTGTTCTGGTACTACTAATGTAAAACCTCAACTTTTCAGCGAGCTATGGAAAAAATGGTGGAACCGCCACCTTCTGAAGGTGGCGAGGCAACTATAACCGCAATGTCAGCTCTTGCTGCAGTGGGTCAGTACCTATCCACTAACAGTGCCAAAAGCACGTTCCTGCATAATACTGGGTTGGTTGTTAAGGCAATATCGTCCAAACTGCCTCATGATCAAGATATGCAAGCTCAAAGCAATGTTGTATCTGCGCTCTAGACACAAGTCCATTCCCTAACAGAGGCCCTTTGTGAAACAAGGAGAAACATTTCTCAATGTCGTCAAGATATGCATGGTTTTGAAACTAGACTTTCAGACATTTGCTATGTTGTTCAGGAGCCTAGGGGAAATGAAGGCGAGGGTTATGGTGCTCCATCGGACAATACAACATGAAAACGTAACAGTCAGGTCAAATGAACCGAGCTTCTGAACTTCTGGTGGTGCATTTATCTGCTAGACTGTTAAGTTTTATGCCAACCTTCCTTTTGTTATATAGTTGTAATTTGTTTTGGTGCGATACAAATTTTATTCTTAACGTGCAGCCACTGGCTGAAGAAAACAGCAAGCCATTTTTTATATAGTGTAGGGTGTTCCCTATATTTGCACTGGTGGCGATCTTTGATGCCGACTGGATGTAATTTGTGCAATCACCTTAATAGCCTAGCGTTAGTTTCAGCCTTATTTATTTCCTAGTCTTCTTTTTCCCTGGTTTGCTAGTGGCCACAACTACCATCGGCCATATACGGCCCGTAGGATCCATGGGTCTCCTATGGGCCGTCGATAAATGGGCTTGTAATCGGTGGGCCTCGGGCTATCGATAAATGGGCCTGTAATCGGTGGGCCTCGGGCCGTCGATAAATGGGCCTGTAATCGGTGGGCCTCGGGCCATCGATAAATGGGCCTGTAATCGGTGGGCCTCGGGCCGTTGATAAATGGGCCTGTAATCGGTGGGCCTCGGGCCGTCGGATAAATGGGTCTACATGGGTTGTAATCGGGCGTAATTGGTATCGGCCCAGAACAGTAATGGGCCGTTAACAGGCTGTAGGACTGCAAAAGCTTAATTCTTTCACAGGCATAATGGGTCGTTAATGGGCCAAAATATAGGACGGGCTGGCTAGAAATGGGCCGACTCTTGCCATGGGCCGAATTTGGCCCATTAGGGTAACAGGCCAGTAACGGGCCGACTCTTGCCATGGGCCGAATTTGGCCCATTTGGGGAACATGCCTGTAACGGGCCGACTCTTGGCATGGGCCAAATTTGGCCCATTAGGGGAACAGGACAGTAACAGGCCGGAAGTAATCGAGGGCCGAAAAGGAGCCCAAGAACGCATGGGCCGTCAATAGGACAAAAGCTAACACGGGCTGGAAACGGCTCAGTAAATCACGGGCCGTTAATGGGTACAAAGAAAATTACTGTTCATTATGGGCTAGAGTCACCGTGGGCCTGTAAAGGGCCGAAAGATACAAAGGCCTCATATGGGCCGAAAGACGTCATGGGCCATACATGGGCCGAAACTGAAATGGGCTGGTGTTATATTCGACGGCCCACATGACGTTGTTGGGCCGATTTCCTTTAGTGCCTAACGGGCCGTGAGTTAACGAGTCGTAAAATGGGCTATTTGCGAAGAGACCGTTAACAGGATTTTCATGGGCCCGCCCGTTAACTTTTGACCAAGTCAAATGGGCCGGCTTTGTAAGCTAAATAGACCAGTGGTGGGCCGTGGCACATGTCGACATATCATAGGCGCCTATCTGACCCAATGACGAGCTGACACATGTTTCATTCGGCCAATAAGAATTGTTCACGTGGAAATTTCCCATTGGTCGGGGCTGTTAACGGGTTATCGAATCCAAAACCCGACCCGTTAGCTTAACGGCGTTTCTTTACGGTGGATGCCACGTGTCGGTCACCCTTGACGAAAGCACTTCTGTGACGCGCGATTTATCGTCATGGAAGTGGACACTTCTGTGATGATAATTTTGGTAATGTCATGGAACAGTTCTACGACAGCATAGGTATGACTATCTTGATTCTGTCATTAAATCGTCATGGATGTACATGCATGACAGAAAACGCGACCTACTGTGACAAACACGTATCATCACGGAAGTGTATTTTTTTTGTAGTGGATGGTCCACGACAGTATCAACATCAGGGAGCCCAGAGCTCAGTGTCTTGTCACAACACCTCCCCTCGGGAGCATCAGCGAGGGGGCTGGACACGGGGGTTGCGCCCGAGTCACGCCCGAGCACATGCCACCCAGCCAGGTCCCTCGGACCTGGTCGTCGCGCGTCCCTCCCCGAGCGGAGCCAAGGTATGAAGGTCGTTTGAATGACAAGGGGGACTCCTGAGCATCGCGACTCAGGAGCCTAACTGGTCACATAGCCCCTCACTCCTTAGTCCCGTCCTGATGATTTGGTCGGGGCTAACAGCGGTTGAGGTATGCGAGGGGCCGGGCTCTGCCGACGTAGAACGCAAGATCTACTCCTATGTTTCCTCCCTATTTGTTGTTTGTGCGTTAAGGGGGACTCCTGAGCATCATGACTCAGGAGCCTAACTTGTCACGTAGCCCCTCACTCCTTCGTCCCGTCCTGGTGATTCGGTCGGGGCCAATGGCGGTTGAGGTATGCACGGGGCCGGGCTCTTCCAACGTAAAACATAAAGCAAATAGGAAGGAAACCGCAAAATCTCGAAGCAAATCCCGGGGCAAATATTACAAACCATAATTGTCTTCATAATACCAAACGCAAGTTTAAACGCCTCCACGAGTTATGGTGCATGTTGTAGGAATTAAGCAGGAAATAAGTCGTCACCCTTGGACATCACCGTCGCCCGCCAGAGACTCCACCCCGTAGTGGCGCCAATCGGGGCCGCAGGACCAGTAGCACTGCCTGCCGTGGGTGCAGAAGCGAAGGCACGGAACTTCCCCAGCAAGGCTTCCACCTGGCTCTTCACAGCTCCAGCAGCAGTGACGAAGTGCTCGCTGTTCACGGGCTCCAGTAGATCATCAAGATTGGCGTCTGGGTCGCGAAGATGGACGTGGCTGAATACGCGCATCAGCGCCGCAGAAGAAAGTACACGAGCTTCTACCTCGTCCATGGGGCCGACGCCGCTCACGACTTCCTCGAGCGCCTCCACCAAGAAGGGAAGCAGCTGGGCGGGGCCATCCTCGGCGCCAGCCAGCGGCTTCTCCAAGCCATTCTCGTAGAGCGTATTTAGTGCCGCGTGAGACCTCTCCTCGAGGTGTGAAGGCCACGCGGTCATCGTCTAGGACCTTCGCCTTGGCGTCCAGCTCGGCCTTCTCCGCCCCCAACTTCTGGTCCAGCGTCTCCAGCCGGCCGCGCTCAGCGGTCTGTGACTCTGCCAGCTGCTTCATCGCCAACTTCCAGGGCACTCACGACCGTCCCCCGGCCATGGGTGACCTATGCTGCATCAAGCAGTAGCCTGGAGAGACCCTGCAGAAATACATCCAGCGCTTCAACAGCGCCAGCGTCAAGATCTCCAAGGTGACGGACGAGGCCATAATCTCAGCATTCTCCGATGGCGTCCGTGACGTCAAGATGAAGGAGGAGCTCGCCATCCACGAGGAGTTGTGCACATCCCTGGAGCTGTTCAACCTAGCGACCAAGTGCACAAGAGCTTAGGAGGGACGCCTCTCCCTCCTTGAGCTTCCAGCTGCTGACCCTGAAGAGAAGAAGGCCAAGGCCAAGGACGTGAAGCGCAAAGGAGCGGTCGTGCTTGTAGCAGAACCAGACACAAAGCATGTCAGGGACCAGCTGGAGTCATCCAAGGGTAGCCGAATGTTCTGCGCCTACCGCAACCTCCACACCCACAACATCAACGAACGCCAAGAGCTCAGGGCTGTTCGAGAAGGACGCTTCGGTCGACACCCCGAGTGCAACGACCGGGGCTACGACCTAGGAGGAGGATGAGGCGGAGGACGATGGGACGACCGAGACCCTCGCCAGGAGTGGCGTGACCGACCTTGTGAGGACCGCTGGCAGGACCAGCCTCGCGAGGGCGCCTGGAGGGATCAGCCTCGCGAGGATCGCCCACAGGGCAATGCAGGCCTTCCTCCTCTACCACCGCCGCCAAGAAGGAATGACAACCACCACCAGGACGAGGGGGCTGGGGGCTTCCAAGAGCCACGTGCTATCACTTGCATCTTGGGCGGAGCTCAGGCCCCAGCCTCTCAGCGTATCTTCAAGCAGTTTGCTCACGAGGTGAATGCAGCCCTCCCCAGGCTTGAGGCCACGCGCCCGCTCAGGTGGTCCAAGTGCGCCATCACCTTCAGGTCAGCAGAGCAACTCAAGTGTGCGGCTACTGTTGGCGTTCTCCCGATGCTTTGTTCCCCAGTCATCAGCAATGTGCAAATCACCAGGACCCTCATTGATGGCGGCACAGGTCTTAACGTCTTGTCCATGGAGATGTTCGACAACCTTCAAGTGCCATATGATCAACTTTAGCCTACCAAGCCTTTCTCAAGAGTTACTGATGGCTCCACCACCCCGATAGGGCAGGTCCGCCTCCCTGTCACCTTCAGACAGCACATCAACTACCACACTGAGCTCATCGACTTCAACGTCGCGCACATCCACCTGCCATGCAATGCCATCCTCGGGTATCCGGCCTTGGCCAAGTTCATGGCGGTGACCCATCACGGCTACAACGTCCTCAAGATGCCAGGAAGCAGTGGAATCATCATGGTCCCCTGCGAAGAAAGAGATGCGGTGTGCTCCCTCGAGCGTGCCTTCCAAGCTGCATCAATTGAGAACCCGGACAGCAAGGGCGAGAACCCTCCGGAGGCCATCCCCAAGAAGAAGAAGACACCGCTCAGCTCAAGGCCTCAGGAGGTTGGCATCTCAGGTGGTGCCGCATCAGGATCTGCACCCGTGCAAGGGGCGCCTCCTTCCATTGCATAGGAAGGCGCGCCCGGTGCCCTCCTCGGGCAGGGCTCGGGGGCTCTCTTCTAGAGGGCCTCAGACTTTACCAACATCACGAGGGAGGCGCTCGGGCACCACTTGGAGGCGTGCTTTGCAACACGTTTCCCTCAGGAAGGCACAGGGCGTGGAAAGCCCAACCTCAGGAGTTCATCACCAAGACTACTCAGGAGCTTCAGGAAGCAAGAGCCATGCGCGGCGACCGCCACTTGCCTGGCGTGGCCCCCCATCCAGGCGAGGATGGTGGGTTGCACATTTGCATCGACATCCCAGGGCTCAACCGAGCTGCATCCCAGGAGCGCCTCTGGCCTTCATGCGTGGGATGCTGTGAGGGCCCGCCGCACAGCTATGTCCGCATGCCTTTCGGCCTGCTGAACGCGGCTGCTACCCACCAGCGTCACCTGCGGAGCGTTCTGGCGGCTCAGGAGGCCAAGCATCACGCGGTCCTAGCGCAGATGGAGATGGTCCTCCAGGAACCGCTTGAACCCCCGGAGCCTCCCGAGGCTTAGGGCTCTGGTGGCTCGTGAGGGTCGGCCTCTTCACCGTGCATCTTTAGCTACTCCAACACCCCTTCTACAATGGTTCTAGGTGACGTCTTTCAAGTTTATTTCAACCGGGAGCGCCCTTAGGCCTGCATCATTCCCAGGCCGCATGGGTCCGTCCCTATGGCACGTATCCCTTTTTCTTATGTCTTTAGTTTACCTTGCTGGGGGCGCCCCTTGGGCTGCATCATCCCCATGCCGCTCGGGCCTGACCCAGTGGCATGTATCCCTCCTGCATTTACCTAAGCTGATTTGCCTTTCATGCTTAACCTGCTTGTGATTATCACCGCCGCCTACCACGGGCCTCCTCTCTCCCATGCAAATCGCTTGCGCGTTAAAAGGGGGCTCCTGAGCATCGCGACTCAGGAGCTCTTACTGGCTCTCCAGCCCTCATCCCCTGTCCTTGTCCACGGCATCGCGAGCTGGCATACCAGCAGTGGCTGAGCTTGCTCAGGGACCTGGACCTGAGGACGTAGAGCATTTGTATGTAACCATCTACAGGGACATACAACTGTCAAAGATCCAAGACCAGGAGCAACCCGCCTTGAGGTAGGGCCTCGTGAGTCCCGAGCTGGCTCACAAGTGCCCAAATACACCTCGTCTAGCCCTGTCGTGCAAGCCACGTGTCAGGGTGGGGCTGTACACGCCCGGGGGGCTCCTCCTAGAGGGGGCCCCCCTCCCACGCACCAGTGGAAGCACCATGCTCCGCGCTGGCTGACGACACTGCCGAGGAGCGGCTATGCTCGTACACATACGGAACTGCTTTGCACCGCGCTGGTGATAAACAACTGAGGGCGGCCCACGGCCGTATCAACCTCAGGGAGCCCCAGAGCTCAGTGTCTGGCCTCATCGCAACACCTCCCCTCGGGAGCGTCACGTGAGGGGGCTGGACATGGGGGCTACGCCCGGGTCACGCCCGAGCGCACGCCACCCAGCCAGGTCCCTCGGACCTGGTCATCGTGCGCCCCTCCCTGAGCGGAGCCAAGGTATGAAGATCATTTGAACGTCAAGGGGGACTCCTGAGCATCGCGACTTAGGAGCCTAACTGGTCACGTAGCCCCTCACTCCTTAGTCCCGTCCTGATGACCCAGCGGGACTAATGGCGGTTGAGGTATGCGCGGGGCCGGGCTCTGCCAACGTAGAACGCCAGATCTACTCCTACGTTCCCTCCCTATTTGCTCTTTGCACGTCAAGGGGGACTCCTGAGCATCGCGACTCAGGAGCCTAACTTGCCACGTAGCCCCTCACTCCTTGGTCCCGTCTTGGTGATCCGGTTGGGGCTAACGGCAGTTGAGGTATGTGCGGGGCCGGGCTCTGCCGACGTAAAACATAAAGCAAATAGAAAGGAAATCGCAAAATCTTGAAGAAAATCCCAGAGCAAATATTACAAACCATAATTGTCTTCACGACACCAAACGCAAGTTTAAATGCCTCCACGAGGCACGGTGCACATTACAGGAGTTAAAAGAGGAAAGAATCCGCGAGGGGATCACCCTTGGACATCACAGTGCCCGCCAGAGACTCCACCCCCGTGGTGGCGCCACTCGAGGCCGCAGGATCACTAGCACCTACCGTGGGCGCAGTAGCAAAGGCACGGAACTTCCCCAGCAAGGCTTCCACATGGCCCTTACAGCTTGAGCAGCAGCGGCAAAGTGCTCGCTGTTCACGGGCTCCAGCAGCTCGTCAAGATTGGCGCCAGGGTCACGAAGATGGCCGTGACTGAAGACGCAGGTCAGCGCCACACAAGAAACGACGCAAGCTTCTACCTCGGCCATGGGGCCGACGCCGCTCACGACTTCCTCAAGCGCCTCAACCAAGAAGGGAAGCAGCTGGGCGGGGCTGTCCTTAGCGCCAGCCAGCAACTTCTCCAAGCCATTCTCGTAGAGCGTCTTCAGTGCCTTGCGAGGCCTCTCCTCAAGGAGTGCAAAGGCCACGCGGTCCTCAGCCAGGACCTTCGCCTTGGCGTCCAGCTCGGCCCTCTCCGCCCTCAACTTCTGCTCCAACGTCTCCAGTCGGCCGTGCTCAGCTGTCTGCAACTCCGCCAGCTGCGTCAGCTCGGCGTCGTGCTCCCTGATAGCGTCCTCCCGAGCCTTCATCTTCTCCTCCTTCACCTGGCGGTCGCGAGCTTCTTTGGTGTGCTCATCGTGCAAACCCTGCAGCTCGACCTCCAACACCTTGCAGCGGTCCTGGGCGACCGCAGCATCCTTCAATGCTGCTTCGCGAGCAGCTGCGGCCTGGGTGGTGGCTTGCTTCTCCCCCTCAGAAGCTGCCGCGGCCCGCCTCAGTGCTGCTCGGACAGAGGGCATCAGAGTGAAGCCAGGTGGAGACTAGCTCCAGACACCCGGCTACCAGGTGGGAGTCGGTGCCTTGGAGGTCCTCTCGCAGCTGGCCCAACTCAGAAAGGGCACAATCAAAGACAGCGGAGGAGGCAGAAGAACCTGGAACCAGCGGAGTAGGAGGAGGCGGCAGCGTAACCACGGCTCGGGAGATTGGGGGCCCCTGAGCCTTGGGTACCTCTGCAGCAGCATCAGGCACCAGCACCTCCGGAGCCAGCGGGGCCGCGGGGGCCGACACCCCGCCAGGGCGCTCCTCCAGGCCTCACGAGGATGATCGGGTAGGGGAGGTGTGAGCGTCATCACCTCCCCTTCCCGCGGATGAAGGAGCGGCCGAGGCAGATGAGTGTGCCCTAGACGGATTCATCGTGTCCCCCTTCTTCTTCTTTGCCGCAGGCGGCGGCCTATCTAATTGATGGAGAATGTCAAGCCTCGGTAGCATAATCAAGAACAAGATGGGGTTCGAGCACTTACTGGTCAATCGTTGCATATTTCACCGCCCTCTTGTCGTGCTTGAAGCCCGAGAGCCTCGTGGTCCGGGGCGCAGCTGTGAGAGGTCTAGGAGTGGAGGAGGGCGCAGCAGAAGGGCTGGAGGCGGCTCCAGACGGTGCCTAGGCAGAGGCAGCCTCTCGGGAGACCAGCGCTGACCTGTCCTCCTTCGGGATCGCGGGTGGATCCTCCTCCTCCCGCGTGGCGTGGGTCTCGTCATCGTCCGTCAAGGTGCGGAGGATGTTTGACCTGAACGAGGGAGAGGTCTCCCCCGTCCCCTCAAAGGTCGCCTCCGAGTCACGCTCCTCTTCCTCTTCTCCATCTCCTCCCCCATGGGAGTCACCTGAAGACACGTCCACCGGCGCCGTTGCCCCCTGGGCCACAGGATGCATCACCGGCACCAGGCCGCGCCAGTCAAAGGTGTGCATGGCATCCACCACTTGTGCCTGATCCTCGCGGAGGAACAAGGGGGAAGGGGCACACTCTAGGCATTCCTGGTCATCTCCAACCAAGAGGCAAAGAGCAGAGGCAAGTTCATTGTCAGCCAGAGCCACCGGATCCAGGTGGAACTTGTCGTCTGCACCCCAAGCATCCATAAGGGGCACGAGTGCGCCTGAAGCAGAGCCACCCGCTGCGTCAGGAACTCCCTCAGGAGTGTGGGCCCCGTTAGCTTCGTCGCCTTCATGTTGCCCGGCTTCAAGTTGGCATTCATCTTCTCCAGCACCATCTTCGCCCGATCGTCGACAAGCTTCACGCGAGACCACCCCTCGTTAGGGTGAGGCGCCTCCGTTGGTAGCACCAGCCGAGGGTGGATACACCTGGCGTCCACCATGACCCACTTGCTCCAGAAGTTCTCGACCCTCTTCCTGACCTTCGAGATCGCGTTGGCCTTGGCGTATGCAACGAAGTTGGCGCACGCCAAGGTGTGCTCGCTGTTGATTCGGAGAGAGAAGAAGTGGTGCAGCAAAGCCACGGACGACGTCACCACAAATGCGCCTCGCAGTAGTAGGCGAAAATCGACAGGAGGAGAACATAGTTGGGATGGAGATAAAGGGCTTGCAGCCTGTAATGGCCAAGGACGGCGTAGAAGAAGTCGGAGAAGGGAGGAACCAGGCCTGCGACGATGGCGTTCATGAAGAAGGTGTAGAAGGTGCTCCCCTTAGCCTCCGTCTCGGCGGAGCCAGCCCGGAGTTCGGTCTCCCCCATCTCGCTGCCCTCCACCGCCGTCATCAGGCGCGTGGCAGCGAGATTCTTCTCTGACATATTGGGGGCATCTAGGGCCGACGAATACCAAGCCAGCAGCGCATCGATCTTGACCTTGCGGGGCGCCATCGCTCACTGATAGGGAAGGAGTGGAGCGGATCTGGAGATTTCGGAAGCAAGGAAGCAAGGAAGGGGATTTGGAGCAAGACGAAGGAGAGCAATGAAGGCAAGCCTTGCCCATGCCAGCCTTTTGTCAGTCGGGCAGTTGCCGAGGCAGCGTGGGGGAGTGGAGACACCCACGTCCAATCAATCACCATGCGACAACCAAGGTCACAGGCTGTTGGGGCCCGTGGCGCTCCGCACTTGCCCTTTGGCTTCGCTGCTAAGCCAAGTCCGAGCACGCCTTGGGCCCGGGGGCTACTGTCGGCATTCTGGGAACGGGGGTCCCCAGACTTGCCTGCCTGCGGCGTGGCTCAACCAGTGGACCAGTACCACCCATCTTCTCCAACCAAACACTCAAGACCCTCGTGAGGGGCCAAGCCTCGTGGGGTGGACGATGCAAGGCCTCCTCCGAGGCGGCCTCACCAGGTAGGCTCACGGGGAGGCGGAGAGATCAAGGCAAGGGGTACCTCGCATGGTCTACGTGACGCAAGTCATGACGACTAAGGACAGGCGGGTGCTAGCTCGCGCAGTGTCCTTGTTTCCTCTTTGGTGCAAAGGGGGCAAGCGCAGGTGCGGAGTACCGAGGCATCAGGCAAAGGTTTCCATATTGGTGCAATGGGACCAAGGCCAGCAAGACGGCAAGATGGAGGTCACCATGGAGCCCAAGGCGGCATCACCACCAGTGCCTTTGGCAGGCGAAGACCACCTTTAGTCAGGATCGCTTGTACTAGCTGTCCCCTTTCAAAATGGTCGTTGTTGGATCCCTTCCCACTCAATATTTGGGAAGAGGGCCAGGGCCTATTTAAATAGGGCTAGCCACCACAGTAGAAAGGGATCTGAACTCAGTTCATCTGCACCCCACCAAGCACAAGAACACCTTGCCTCGCGAGGCTGTTCTTCCCTTGTACTGTTCATCATCATCCCAAGAGGCAATCCACCACACCACACACAGGAGTAGGGTATTACACCACAACGGTGGCCCGAACCTGTATAAATCTTGCGTCTCTTGTGCTATGTTGTTCATCGATCAAGCTTAGGATCGCGGCGAGGATGAGGGAGCGTTTCGGTAGGCAGAGATCTTCGTGCGCACCCCGGTGTTTGAACCTTAAGGGTTTTGCCGGAACCCGATATCCAACAAACATCAATGTCTTCCATTTCAGCAGTTGCAATATCAGTCATAATTTCTTGGTATAAAGTAAAAGGGATATCACTAACACTAGCACCCATATCACATAAGCCATGATAGCAATGATCTCCTATTTTAATTGAGATAACAAGCATGCCAACAACGGGTTTATTCTTATCTTTAGTATCAGGTTTAGCAATTCTAGCAGCTTCATCACAAAAATAAATTACATGCCCATCAATATCATCAACCAAGAGATCTTTAACCATAGCAATACTAGGTTCTACTTTAATTTGTTTAGAGGGTCTAGGTGCTCTAACATTACTTTTGTTAACCACAGTTGAGACTTTAGCATGTTCCTTTATCCTAACAGGGAAAGGTGGTTTTCCAACATAAGCAGTAGGCACAACTGGATCAACACTGTAAATGATAGTTTCATCTTTAACTATAACTGTCTCCTTAGTGTTTTCTTTAATGGGTGGATGGAATTTAAACCATTTCTCCTTAGGGAGATCAACATGAGTAGCAAATGATTCACAAAAAGAGGCTACTATCTCAGAGTCAAGTCCATATTTAGTGCTAAACTTGTGACAAGCATCGGTATCCATAATAGATTTAACACAATCGAACTAAAGTGTTATACCTGACTCATTACCTTTGTCGAGTTCCCAATCTTCGGAGTTGCGTTTAATTCTTTCCAGAAGGTTCCATCTTAATTCAATAGTTTTCTTCATAAAAGAGACAGTCGAAGAAGAATCGAGCATGGTTTGATTATCATGAGAAAGCCGAGAATAAAAAATCTGTAAGATAATTTCCTTTGGGAGATCATGATTGGGGCATGTATACATCATGTATTTAAGTCTCCCCCAAGCTTGAGCGAAAGTTTCTCCTTCACGAGGCCAAACATTATATATACAATTCCGATCATGATGAACTAGATGCATAGGATAAAACTTTTGATGAAATTCTAATTTCAATCGATTTCGGTCCCAAGCTCCAGTATCATCATATAGCCTATACTATGTCAATGCTTTTTCCCCAAAGATAAAGGGAAAACCTTCTTATTAAGTTCATCTCCGGGTATACCTGGAAGCTTAAATAATCCACAAACTTCATCCACATAGATTAGGTGCATATCAGCATGTAGTGTTACATCTCCTGCATAAGGATTCACTGGTACGTGAAAGTGCAACTATCCCTAGGTGGTTTTGGTAATTCATAACAACATATAGCTCATTGAGCTAATGCTATTCCAAGACTATTATTTCAGGAAAGCTCAATGAATGGCATGGCATGGATGATGAAAGTGGATCCCTCAAAATATCAAGGACAAAGGATTGGCTCAATCTCAAAAGCTCAAGACTCTTCATTTCACATTTTAGTGATCCAAGATCACATTGAGTCTATAGGAAAAGCCAATACTATCAAGGAGGGATGAGGTGTTGCTTAATGAGCCTCTTGCTTCAAGTTCTTAGTGATATGCTCCAAATATCCTCAACTACTTTCTCACATCCTCATTTGACCTAAACCCAAAGCCAAAATCGGTCACACCGATTCTTTCTACCCGGCGCCACCGAGTTCAAATGTCATAGCCACTGCCACAAACCCTAGGCAAATCGGTCTTACCGATAGGGATCTCGGTCTCACCGAGATGGGATTGTAATCTCTCTGTTTCCCTTCGTAACGTTTCGGTCTAACCGAAGTGAGCGATCGGTCCCACCGAGATTGCAATGCAAACTCTCTGTTTCCCTTTTGTAACATTTCGGTCTCAACGAAAAGAGCAAATCGGTCCCACCGAGTTTACCTAACCAACTCTATGGTTAGCTAATTACCAAAATCGGTCTCACCGAGTTTGTGTAATCGGTCTCACCGAGATTACGTTATGCCCTAACCCTAACCATATCGGTCCTACCAAGTTGCATGTCGGTCCCACCAAAAATCCTAATGGTCACTAGGTTTACTGAATCGGTCCGACCGAGTTTGTTGATTCGGACCCGCCGAGTTTGGAAAAATTGTGTGTAACGATTAGATTTTGTGTGGGGGCTATATATACCCCTCCACCTCCTCTTCATTTGTGAAGAGAGCCATCAGAACAAACCTACACTTCCAACTTACCATTTCTGAGAGAGAACCACCTACTCATGTGTTGAGGCCAAGATATTCCATTCCTACCATATGAATCTTGATCTCTAGCCTTCCCCGAGTTGCTTTCCACTCAAATCTTCTTTCCACCAGATCCAAATCCTATGAGAGAGAGTTGACTATTGGGGAGACTATCATTTGAATCACAAGAGCAAGGAGTTCATCATCAATGCACCATTTGTTACTTCTTGGAGAGTGGTGTCTCCTAGATTGGCTAGGTGTCACTTGGGAGCCTCCGACAAGATTGTGGAGTTGAACCAAGGAGTTTGTAAGGGCAAGGAGATCGCCTACTTCGTGAAGATATACCGCTAGTGAGGCAAGTCCTTCGTGGGCGATGGCCATGGTGGGATAGACAAGGTTGCTTCTTCGTGGACCCTTCGTGGGTGGAGCCCTCCGTGGACTCTCGCAACCGTTACCCTTCGTGGGTTGAAGTCTCCATCAACGTGGATGTATGATAGCACCACCTATCGGAACCATGACAAAAACATCTGTGTCTCCAATTGCGTTTGAATCCTCCAAACCCTTCCATTTACTTTCTTGCAAGTTGCATGATTAAATTTCCGCTGCCTACATACTCTTTGCATGCTTGCTTGATTTGTGTGATGATTTCTTGACTTGTACAAAGATTGCTAAAATCTGCCAAACTCTAAAATTGGGAAAAGGTTATGTTTTTAATTGGTCAAGTAGTCCATTCACCCCCCCCCCTCTAGACATACTTCAAGGTCGTACAAGTGGTATCAAATCTTTGGTCTCCATTTTCTTTGATTTCCATAGCTTTTGGTGGTCATAGCCTTGGTTTCACAACCTAGGAGAGTATGGCGTCTAGCGAGGGAAATTATCACCGTAGAGGTCCTTACTTTGATGGTACTAATTTTGCTAGTTGGAAACATAAGATGAAAATGCATATTCTCGGACATAACCCTGCCGTTTGGGCTATTATTTGTATTGGCTTGCAAGGTGAATTCTTTCATGGAAGAGAGCCAAACTGTGAAGCTAATGCGGAATAATTGAAGATGCTGCAATACAACACTCAAGCTTGTGATATCATCTTCAACGGATTGTGCCCCGAAGAATTCAACAAAATCAGCCGTCTTGAGAATGCAAAGGAAATTTGGGATACTTTGATTGATATGCATGAAGGTACTGACTCCGTCAAGGAATCCAAGCTGGATGTGCTCCAAAGTCAGCTTGACAAGTTCAGGATGAAGGATGGTGAAGGTGTCGCTGAAATGTACTCTAGGCTTGCTCTTATCACAAATGAGATTGCCGGCTTAGGGAGTGAAGAGATGACCGACAGATTCATCATCAAGAAGATCCTAAGAGCATTGGATGGAAAGTATGATAACGTGTGCACATTGATCCAAATGATGCCAAACTACAAAGATCTCAAGCCAACGGAAATCATTGGAAGAATTGTTGCTCATGAGATGTCACTCAAGGATAAGGAGGAACTTCACAACAAGTCAAGTGGTGCTTACAAAGCCTCATGTGAAGCCCCCACATCATCAAGTGAGAAACAAACCTTCAATGAAGAATTGAGCTTAATGGTGAAGAACTTCAACAAATTCTACAAGAGTAGAAGCAAAGAAAGAAGCTCCAAGTCAAGGTCCTACAATGACAAAAGATCTTCTAGTCGAGAGCACAATTGCTACAATTGTGGGAGACCCAGACACTATTCCAATGAGTGTACGGCACCCTACAAAAGAAGAGAAGATTCTCCAAAAAGAAGAAGCAAAAGAGAAGAATCACCACCAAGAGAGAGGAGGAGGAGAGATGATCGTTATGAACGAAGACCCTCACGGAGAAGCAAGGATTCAGAAAGGAAGAACAAGTCATCAAGGAGCTACACAAAACAAAGACATCAAGCTCATGTTGGTGAATGGGTATCCGGCTCCGACTCCGACCATCACTCCGAGAGAAGCTATCACTCCGACTCCGAATATACTCAAGATGAAGGTGTTGTCGGTCTAGCACTTGTGTAAACCAACTCCTACGACATATTTGACTCACCAAATGAAGGAATTGGAAGATGCTTCATGGCCAAAGGTCCAAAGGTAACACATCCCGAGTATGTTGATTTCAATAGTGATGAAGATGACTTGCTAGGTGATGATGATTTACTTGTTGATAACTCTAGTGATGAATACTATGATGAAACGTCAATTAATCATGCTAATCAAGATAAAACGAATGACAATGATAAGGAGAAGATTGAGCTTCTAACTAAAGAACTAAACACTCTTAAGTTAGCTCATGAAACTATCTTCGAAGATCATCGAGAACTTTTAAGGGCTCATGAGAAGTTACGCTTTGAAAAGCTCAATCTTGAGCAAGAGCATGAGTTCTTAAAAGCAATCAATGATGATCTTCGTAAGAAAAGTTCTTCTTACATTGCCAAGCGTTTACTCTTATCCACTCACATGCCTCAAGTCAAGTCTAGTAACAAGAACAAGAAAGATCCTTCCTCTAGTAGTAACAATAATTATGCTAAATCAAATATTGTTGCTTCTAGAAGTTCTCTTGATTCCACTAATGATTCTCTTAGCCAAGTTACACTTGAGCAAGAAAATAGCTTATTGAAGGGAATTATAGAGAAAGGTGTATACAAGAGCCTTGCCAGGAGTAAGAAATTCGAGGAAATTGTATGCAAGCAAGGAAGGCACCGGAAGAATCAAGGTGTTGGTTTTGAACGAAAGTTCAATGCCAATGGAGTTGAGTGGGAAGAAGATTAATACCCCAAGACGAAGTTTTTTCCTCAACAAGAGAAGTATGATCCTACTTCCTTCAAGGGAACACAAGCACAAGATGATCTTTCACCACAAGACCACAAGAACAAAGGCAAGGACAAGCTTCAAGAGGAGATTGATGCATTTGAGGAAGCACCTAAGGCCTTGGTCAAGTGGGTTCCCAAGACTACATCAAGTTCTACTTCATCAAGTACAACTACAACTCCAAGGATTCCCATCAAGATGATGTGGATCCCGAAGAAGAAGAACTAGAGTGTTCTTGAGGGTGACTCCGCCAACATTCTTCACTCATATCATTATGGCAAGGACAAGTGCAATCAACTTCCACATCTTGCACTAGTTCAATGAGTCACAAACCCTCATGTTGGTAAGGCAAGGGACAAGGTAACCTAATGATTTCATGGACATCATCTTGTGTGTGCATCACTCTATGTCTATGGATATTATTGTTTGTTCCTTGTGGGACTAACCCATGTAGGTATGTTGAAAGTGCAACTCACTCCAAAGGATTGCTCCAAATGATCTACATCAACATTGAGCATCCACATCTTCAACGCCTACATGAAGTCATCATCGACAAAACCCAAGGTTAGTTCATCCCTCTAAAAGGGGATCTCACATCTAGGGGGAGCTTAACCCTAAGAATTGAGTCAAAGCAACTCTCATGGTGTGAACACATCAATACATTATGTAAAAGTGGTAACCCCACTTGAGCTTAAACCATGAGTATGACCTATGATCAAATGTTCTCATTTGACTCCTAAGTCAATATACTCATATATAGATGAGCTAGTCATCGCCAATTGTTTGATAGATGCTAGAATTGGTTGTGCATTCTTTGCCACATATTTCATTTGCCATTCTATTGTGTGAGCATGTTGGTTGCATACTTTACTCATTCGAGGACATCCACTTGTTGCTTTGATTGTTTGGGTTCTTTTTCTTTTGCCAAGTGGATGGACAAGAATGCCTAAGAACCTTCTCTAGCTATCTATGCTTTTCTCGTCTCAAACTCTATTCATGCTACATCACAAAATTTGATCAAGTCAGATTCGAACCACTCTGTGTGAGGAGCACTCGGAGTCCCCGATTCGTCAGAGACTTAAACTTCCAAAACTTCTTTGTGATTCTCGGTCTGACCAATTCCTCCATTTCGGTCCCACCGAGATCACTTAGTCGATCTAGGTTTTCAATCTCGGTGCAACCGATTTGAACTTTTTGGTCCCACCGAGTTGCTATAACTGTATACAGTTATGCATCTCGGTGCCACTGAGTTGTTCCACTCGGTCACACCAACAGGGTCGGGCTATATATAGTCACGGGCAAAAATTTGGAAATTTCTCCAAACCCCTTCGCCCGCGCATTGCTCGTTCTGCCTCCAGGGTCTCTGGATCATCTCCTTGTCGCCAGCCGCCTCCTGTCACTGGTCTTCGCCGCCGTCAACGGATTTCACCCCCGCCGTTGCCGCCGTAGTGAGTTCATCGCCAAGCTAGGGTATGGACTCGATCACTGTGCTATCCTCGTCTGATTCCTAGCACATTGTGTTCATCATGTATCTTGCCACGATTGAAAGTCAATATGATCCTTAGAATAGATGCGATTTGAGAATTTAGGGTTAGGTTTCCACCGAAACCATCTCGGACCCACCGAGTTGAAAAACTCGGTCTCACCGATTTGGCTAACGCCATTGCACTAGTAACTCTCGGTCTGACCGAGAATTACAAATCGGTGTGACCGATTTTAGAACTTTGTGAAACTCTAGCAGTCTCGGTGCCACCGAACTGTGACTCGGTCCCACCGAGTTCACCAGTTTAGGTTCCAAAACTGCTTCGGTACCACCGAGTTTGAAAATCGGTTGATCCGAAATGCTTTATGTGGAAAACTAAAACTGAGTTTTTGAATCATTCTTTTGCAAAAATCTTTGCATTTTGTGATGCTCATCCATTCTATCTCATCTATAACTATTCACAGGGTTAGCAGTCAGTGATTTGCAGCATGTCAGACCAAAGTGATAGTCAGAACAAGTCAGAAGAGCAGATTCACATGAGTGAGGGCACTAGTCCCTCTAGCAGCTCAGATGAAGGCAGCAGGAGCACCCCAAGCAATCTGCCTAAAGCTGCCACCAGGACAAGGAAGAAGAGAACCTCAGGATCTGAGGATGAGGACTACATGGCAGAAGAAGATGAGGCTACTTCCAAGAAGGTAGTGCTCAAAAAGGAGTATGGCTCAGCAAAGACCACTAAGCCTGGACTTAATAGGAATGTCCCTGCCAAAAGGACACCTATGCTGAAGGTCAGAGGATCAACTCAAATACCTGAAAAACCTGATCCCAAAGAGCCTGCTGTTGCTGAAGGAAAGAAAAGGAAGGAAAGGGTCAAAAAGACCATAGCCAGAGTTGTTGGGCAACCTTCCATGCAGGAGAGGAAGGGCAAGACAACCACTGATGCATTTGCCAGAGTGCCTAGAGCACAGAGGTCAGCTGCAGTGCCTGTGACAGACACTAGAGACACATCATCTGCACCAGCAACAGCTCCTACAGCTCTAGGGCAACCAGCTCCAGCACCAACTCCTCCAGCTCCTTCTACATCAACTGAAGCCTTCGTCCGAGGAGCCATCTCTACACCACCAACTGAAGATCAAGCCTGAGAGTCGATCTAGCACTATGCATTTTCTATGAACTTTTTGGTAACTTGTTGCCAAAGGGGGAGAAAAATGTATAGATCATAGGCTTCGAGAGAGAGAGAGTGTTGCTTTTGTTCTCTCTTGCTTTGCTTGGTTAAACTTTGTTTTCTTTTGATTGCTTGAGATACTATGCTATTATCTGTGAGACATTGATGATCATGTGTTTGATCATAAGCTACACTTATGCCTGTTTGATGATATTATCCTACCTATCCTTATATGATCATTCACTTTGCTTGGTGATGAGTGCATGTATTCAATCTTTGTTATTTTGAGCGCTCCACCAAGATGTATGTGACATGGAAGAGTAACCCATGAGCCTAATTCCTTGTGCATTTGCAGTCCAAAGCAAATCTTAAACTATGCACAAATTTAGGGGGAGATTGAAAGTGCAACTATCATTTGTCCAAAATGTATGTGACATGTAATCATTTTCGATGTTTTTCAATCTTATTATGATTTGTCGAAGCTTTGATCTATATGTTGTCATCAATTACCAAAAAGGGAGAGATTGAAAGTGCAACTATCCCTAGGTGGTTTTGGTAATTCATAACAACATATAGCTCATTGAGCTAATGCTATTCCAAGACTATTATTTCAGGAAAGCTCAATGAATGGCATGGCATGGATGATGAAAGTGGATCCCTCAAAATATCAAGGACAAAGGATTGGCTCAAGCTCAAAAGCTCAAGACTCTTCATTTTACATTTTAGTGATCCAAGATCACATTGAGTCTATAGGAAAAGCCAATACTATCAAGGAGGGATGAGGTGTTGCTTAATGAGCCTCTTGCTTCAAGTGCTTAGTGATATGCTCCAAATGTCCTCAACTACTTTCTCACATCCTCATTTGACATAAACCCAAAGCCAAAATCGGTCACACCGATTCTTTCTATCCGGCGCCACCGAGTTCAAATGTCATAGCCACTGCCACAAACCCTAGGCAAATCGGTCTTACCGATAGGGATCTCGGTCTCACCGAGATGGGATTGTAATCTCTCTGTTTCCCTTCTTAACGTTTCGGTCTAACCAAAGTGAGCGATCGGTCCCACCGAGATTGCAATGTAAACTCTCTGTTTCCCTTTTGTAACATTTCGGTCTCACTGAAAAGAGCAAATCGGTCACACCGAGTTTACCTGACCAACTCTCTGGTTAGCTAATTACAAAAATCGGTCTCACTGAGTTTGTGTAATCGGTCTCACCGAGATTACGTTATGCCCTAACCCAAACCATATCGGTCCTACCGAGTTGCATGTCGGTCCCACCGAAAATCCTAACGGTCACAAGGTTTATTGAATCGGTCCGACCGAGTTTGTTGATTCGGTCCCATCGAGTTTGGTAAATTGTGTGTAACGGTTAGATTTTGTGTGGAGGCTATATATACCCCTCCACCTCCTCTTCATTCATGAAGAGAGACATCAGAACAAACCTACACTTCCAACTTACCATTTGTGAGAGAGAACCACCTACTCATGTGTTGAGGCCGAGATATTCCATTCCTACCATAGGAATCTTGATCTCTAGCCTTCCCCAAGTTGCTTTCCACTCAAATCTTCTTTCCACCAGATCCAAATCCTATGAGAGAGAGTTGAGTGTTGGGGAGACTATCATTTGAAGCACAACAGCAAGGAGTACATCATCAATGCACCATTTGTTACTTCTTGGAGAGTGGTGTCTCCTAGATTGGCTAGGTGTCACTTGGGAGCCTCCGACAAGATTGTGGAGTTGAACCAAGGAGTTTGTAAGGGCAAGGAGATTGCCTACTTCGTGAAGATCTACCGCTAGTGAGGAAAGTCCTTCATGGGCGATGGCCATGGTGGGATAGACAAGGTTGCTTCTTCGTGGACCCTTCATGGGTGGAGCCCTCCGTGGACTCGCGCAACCGTTACCCTTTGTGGGTTGAAGTCTCCATCAACGTGGATGTACGATAGCACCACCTATTAGAACCACGACAAAAACATCCGTGTCTCCAATTGCGTTTGAATCCTCCAAACCCTCCCCTTTACTTTCTTGCAAGTTGCATGCTTTAATTTATGCTGCCTATATACTCTTTGCATGCTTGCTTGATTTGTGTGATGATTGCTTGACTTGTCCAAAGATTGCTAAAATCTGCCAAACTCTAAAATTGGGAAAATGTTAAGTTTTTAATTGGTCAAGTAGTCTATTCATCCCCCCCTCTAGACATACTTCAAGGTCCTATAGTACGCATCGGTGCTATACAAACGGTTTTTAACCCCTTTCCGCGATGACATTTGGAACCGTCGCCTAGTGAGTGACTGCGATAGAGGGGTCCTTCCCACACAACCCAGAAACCATTGGGGACACGCCCTCACGCCTGGCAAAATGAGGTCGTGTCCGACCGGCGAGCGATCAGATATGGTTATACGTACAGTAGTGCTAAAAAAATTCAATTATATAAGCGAAATCATCTCCGGTCATAAGTTCATCCCACACAGTCAGTCCCTGCTAAACGTTTCCGTTTGTATATACATCCCACACAGTCGCTCCAAGGAAAACGATTTTGTTCGCAGGTACATCGCACTCAATTTTCCCCGTTAAAACGTTTGTGATAGTGTTTCTATTGCACACCCTATTAACAATTTTATCATTTGCGTTATTGAATGCATCACACATGATGCATAGAAGAAACTGTGTGGCAAAGGTTGTCCATCACACACAATTTTTATATGGTAAACGTTTGCGCCAGGTGGCCTAACGCAAACAGTTTTCAAGAGTATATCGTGTGTGATTGTTCATTAATCCAACACGGTTTATTCCTAGAAACAGTGTGTGTTGCCTGAGGTCATCGCCCATGGTGTTTTCTCAATAACCGTTTGCAATTGAAAAACCCAAATAGCAGGCTAATTATTCTATTAATAATCCATTTATTGATCTAATTGACATTTAATATTAAGCACACAATATATTTCATTTTCATAATTGAAATACATCAGAGTACAACATCATATAGCTTCAGCACTCAGCTACCCCATTAGACAACTGCACCAGCACCAAGTTTGACATGCAACATCTATAACCTTTCGAAATTAGCATCATAGGCGGTACATAGACAGATGTATCTCATCTCGAAAACTGCTAAAGCAGAAGGCGAATATTGAGCCTTCATTGATGTTGAAGGTCTTTTGCAACTTTAGTCAGTGCCTATGGATGATTGACCGTTCATCCTTCGTCCTCTTCAGGAACACTTCAATATTGAACCGTGGGTGTTGTATGAATACCTTCCTCGCCTCCTGACCATACAGGTGGTTTGAGAGGTAATCATTAGTGAACTGCTTTGGAAAGGCCTGAAAACAAGGATGTGTATAAATATCTTCTCTATATTGGAAATGGGGCAAAGGAATAAAAAAGGCAATGTATAATAGTTAGTACCATCCTGTAGTGAACTGATGTCTTCTTCATTGTGCACACAAATATCTTGTTGTTTTTTGTTGCTAATTTCCTTATCCTAACAATCTTTCTGAGTTTCTTGACTTGACTAATATTCATGGACAACTCATTCCCCCATATGCAAAAAAGGTCGAACAGTGGGTCAAAACCTCTGACAGCAGAACCTACATGTGCAAGACCAAATTGTTTAAAATCTAAGTATTAGATTGGTTCCTTCAATTGCACAATAATGTGCTATTAGACAAAGGACCATGCATGTGGAAACCTCAATTGTAAACCTTAGTGCTTCCCATTGTTTCCCTGCACCACATATAAGGTAGTTAGTGATCAGGTTAAGTGAGGGTTCGCATGCTATTAGTAAAATATGTTGATGAAAAATAAGCACATTGCAGATTCATCCGATTAATTCAAGCCGCATGGAAACCCCATTTATCCAAACCAAGCATGATTAAGAACTAGGAAATATAGCAATTGTATTTTCCCATGTATTAAGTGCATCCAAATTCGATTATTCCTCACATGCACAACGATACAAAATTCTACCCACGACAATTGGACATTGCGTTGCAGAATTGAACCAAGCAGTTAACTAAACACCACAACAAATGAACCAAACATTAATTGAGCACCACATTGCACAATCTAACATACTCCTAATAGAAGATCAGGCAGTTAACCAAACCAAGCATGCTTAACAACTTGGAAATATAGCAATTGTATTTATTTCTGATGTATTTAGTACAGCCAAATTTGATTTATTTCTCACATGGTATACAATAACAGAATGCACCCACAACAATTGAACATCGCATTACAGAATGGAACCAAACACTTAACTAAACACCACAACAAATGAACCAAACGTTAACTGAGCACCACATTGCACAATGTATAACATACTAATCAAACAGTTAACCAACCAAGCATGCTTGACAACTTGGAAATATAGCAATTGTATTTGTTTCTCATGTATTTTGTAAAGAAAAATTCGATTTATTTCTCACATGGAAGACAATACAAAATTGCACCCTGAAGAATTGAACATCACATTTGCAGAATTGAACCAAACAGTTAACTGAACACGACAACAAATTAACCAAATAGTTAATAAGTGAGCACCACATTGCACGACATATAGAACATATACACTAGAGCAACAGATTGCATGGTAAAAGTAGATAGCACAATTCACTAGAATTTGTTAAGGAAAGGCAGTAGCTAGCAAACTGAACATGGGTCCTTATATTGAGCTAATAAGACAAGCTACTCCTCATTGTCAGAGATATTGATGAGGATTGGCTCCTTGGACAAGAAAGAGGCAAAGGCTTCCGCATCGTGGGTGCCCTTGTCGTAGTGGTGAGTTGCCTGAGCTGCTCCGGGCACCAACCTGCTAGCTCTCAAGTTGAGGTAAGCACATGCACGCTGAGAAAACACCTCGTACTCTTTGTCGAAGGCACCAAGGGTGACCTCGAGAAAACACCACAAATTGTCGTTTAAAGCAGCCAACCACGTCGCGGTGTTGGCGCGTGAGGTATTGACGGTGGCCTCGATGGCGAGGTGCTCCTCCAAGATCTTGGGGTCGGCACAAATGGCAGCCATCGCAAACTCATCCGTGCGTGCGGCCGCGATTTGCTTCTCCTCTACCAAATGCTCCTTGAGCTCCTGGCTATACTGCGTGCACCATGGCTTACGACGGCGCTTATTTGGTGGAGGGGTCGGTGATTTGGGTGGAAGGTGTCGCGCCGGCAGTCGGGGCATGTGGGGTGTGGAAGGAGGAGGAGGATGGGGGTCTAGTGTGGATTACCTGCCTGGATAGACGAGGCCGAGCAGCGTGAAGGAGGGTCGCCGGTGAGGGGGCGGTGCTGCAAGCAAGGACTAAAGGTTTGAACTTGGAAAGGAAGGCGGAAACAGGGGGAATGTGGCTTTTGGTAAGGGGAGAGGGCGGGGAGGTAGATATTTCCGCGGAAGTCGAAAATTTTAAATCGGTTCAGCGAAAAAACTGGCGTGCAAAGTGCCATCAGACACGGTCCCTTATTCAGAACTGTGTACGATATGTGAACATCACAAACGATTCATATAGCTTAACCCGTGTGTGATGAGTTCGAACGTCAATTTTTATCCAATTTTCCTGGTTACAGTGCTCATCCACGTCATTGCATAATTTGGGCACACAAAGGAGACTACATCACACCCACGCTGTAGCCAACACACTTTCTCGCGTAAGCCGTATGCGTACTATACACCAACGGTGCTCTAAGATATTTTGTACTGCATCTCCCACGGTTGGTGATAATAAACTGTGTGAGATCTACTTGATTTTTTGTCTTGATTTGAATTACTTAATGGGGTCACAGCTGTAAAGGATGGTGTTTGAATTGCTAGAATTTCTATCTACAGTGAACATGCAACTATAGGTGTGTCGTCAAAAAATGGAATTATTCAGGGTTAGTTTGGACATTTTTATATAGTAACTTGGTTTTCTAGGCATTTCAGGTGCACAATTCAAAATTAAACTACATGCACATGCTCCGCTGCACCAAAATGGGTTGTAAATGATATATGTGTCCATGGGTTGATGCTTACATCCCATTCAAGAAATGGGAATGAATTTCAAACACCACGGCACCGTGGCTCTCCGGCAAACGTTGAGGCTCTTGCTTTTTAATTCTAGTAAATACAAAACTGGTCTGAAATTCATGAACCTTGGCATGCTATCATGGAACGACATCAGCATGCTAGGGTAAAAAAATATTGTCCCATTTGGGGCAGGTTATGGTATAAGCTTCTCGCAAACCAGAGCTTCTCTCGCAATAAGCCTGATGGTTTCGGTGGGGAACATGCCACCTTGGGGGACGAAACGATATTTGTTACCTCTTCTTACTTTCAAAAAATTTCTCGTGTTAACATAGAACAATAGGAGTGTTGTGCAATTTTTTTGGATTTTTCGGGGTTTGCGTGGACATTTTATACATTAACTGAGTTTTCTATGCATTCATGTGCATAATTCAAATTTGAACTACATGCACATGCTCTAGTGCATATAAACGGGTTGAAAAATCAAATGTGTGTCCTGGGTTGCAACCTTAGGTCCCATGCAAGAAATGGGAATGAATGTCAAACACCTTTGCCACCGTCGCTCGGCCGCTAACATTGAGATACATGGTTTTAAAATTCTAGTAATTCGAAAACTCGTCTGAAATTCAAGAAACTTGACATGCTACCATGGAACAACATCAACATGAAGTGGTAAAAATATTGTCCCATTTGGGGCAGGTTGGGGTATAAGCTTGTCACAAACCAGAGCTTCTCGCGACAAGCCTCATGGTTACGGTAGGGAACATTTCACCTTTCTGGATGAAATGATATCCGTTGCCTCTTCTTGATTTCAATTTTTTCTCTAGTGTCAACATAGAAGAAGAGGAGTGTTGTGTTAAATTTTGGAATTTTTCGGGGTTCGTTTGGACATTTTTATGCAATAATTGAGTTTTCAATGCATTTATGTGCATAATTCAAATTTGAACTACATGCACATGCTCTAATGCATATAAATTGGTTGAAAATTCAAATATGTGTCCTTGGTTGCATGCTTAGGTCCCATGCAAGAAATGGGAATGAATGTCAAATAGCCTGCCACCTCACTCGGCTGCAAACATTGAGATACCTGGTTTTTAAATTCTAGTATATCCAAAACTCGTCTAAAATTCATGAAACATGGCATGCTATCATGGAGCGGCATCAACACGTAGTGGTAAATCTTTTATCCCATTTGGGGTAGGTTTGGGTATAAGCTTCTCACAAACCAGATCTTCTCACAACAATCCTGATGGTTTCGGCAGGGAACGTTTCACCTTTCTGGACGAAACGAATAGCCGTTGCCTCTTCTTGATTTCAATTTTTTCTCTAGTGTCAACATAGAACAACAGGAGTGTTGTGTTAAATTTTGAAAATTTTCAGGGGTCGTTTGGACATTTTTATGCATTAACTGAGTTGAACTCTTATATAAAGCAAAGTGCTCCCGAGGACACATGGGAATTACTGTCAAGCTAGTTTTCATCATGCTCATATGATTCGCGTTTGTTACTTTGATAATTTGATATGTGGGTGGACCGGTGCTTGGGTACTACCCTTCCTTGGACAAGCATCCCACTTATGATTAACCCCTCTCACAAGCATCCGCAACTAGGAAAGAAGAATTAAGGTAAACCTAACCATAGCATGAAACATATGGATCCAAATCAGCCCCTTACGAAGCAACGCATAAACTAGGGTTTAAGATTTTGTCACTCTAGCAAACCATCATCTACTTATTACTTCCCAATGCCTTCCCCTAGGCCCAAGCAATGGTGAAGTGTCATGTAATCGACGTTCACATGACACCACTAGAGGAGGGACAACATACATCTCATCAAAATATCGAACGAATACCAAATTCACACGATTACTTATAACAAGACTTCTCCCATGTCCTCAGGAACAAATGTAACTACTCACGAATCATATTCATGTTCATAATCATAGGGGTATTGAATAGCATTGAGGATCTGAACATATGATCTTCCACCGAATAAACCAACTAGAATTAACTGCGAGGAGTAATCAACACTACTAGCAACCCACGGGTACCAATCTAAGGTTTTGAGACAAAGATCGGATACAAGAGATGAACTAGGGTTTGAGAGGAGATGGCGCTGGTGAAGGTTTTGATGGAGATTGACCCCCTCTCAATGAGAAGATGGATGGTGATGATGATGATGATGATTTCCCCCTCCTGGAGGGATGTTTCCCCGACAGAACAGCTCCGCCGGAGCCGTAGATTGGTCCTGCCTAGGTTATGCCTCTAGACGGAGGCGCTTCGTCCCGAAAGCTTCATTCTAATTTTCTTCCAGGGCAAAAGACACCATATAGCAGAAGATGGGCATCGGGGGCCTGCCAGGTGGCCCACGAGGCAGGGGGCGCACCCAGGTGGTAGGGCGCGCCGTCCACCCTTGTGGCTGGTGTGTGGCCCTCCTCTGGTACTTTCTTCGCCCACTATTTTTAATATATTCCAAAACTGACTTTCTTGGAGTTTCTGGACTTTTGGAGTTGTGTAGAATAGGTCTGTAATATTTGCTCCTTTTCCAACCCATAATTCCAGCTGTCGGCATTCTCCCTCTTCATGTAAACCTTATAAAATAAGAGAGAAAAGGCATAAGTACTGTGACATAATGTGTAGTAATAGCCCATAATGCAATAAATGTCGATATAAAAGCATGATGCAAAATGGACATATCAACTCCCCCAAGCTTAGACCTCGCTTGTCCTCAAGCGAAAGCCGATATCAAAAAATATGTCCACATGTTTAGAGTTAGAGGTGTCGATAAAATAAAATATGAACATGAGGGCATCATGATCATTCTAAGAACAGCAACATATATTGTCATATGATTTCTTATGCTAAAGTAACAATCTATTCACAATGTAAAGTATGAATCAGAAACTTCATTGAAAACTAGCAATCTTATAATCTCAGTCATTGAAGCAATTGCAATTTATCATAACATCGGAAAGAGTATATATAAGAACTTTTCAGCAAGTCCACATACTCAACTATCATATAGTCTTTCACAATTGCTAACACTCACGCGATACTTATGGGTATGAAGTTTGAACCGGACACAGAGAAAGATAGGGTCTTATAGTTTCGCCTCCCAACCTTTTACCTCAAGGGGAATGCCAACAATAATAGTTTATGAAAACCCACATCCAAGTGGATATATATATCAAGATCTTTCCAACACATAGCGCTTGCCAAAGGATAAAGTATAAAAAGGAAAGGTGAAGATCACCATGACTCTTGTATAAGGGTAGAAGGTAAAAATAAAAGATAGGCCCTTCGCAGAGGGAAGCAGAGGTTGTCATGCACTTTCAAGGCTGGATGCACAAAAACTTAATGCAAAAGAACATCACTTTATATTGCCACTTGTGATAAGGACCTTTATTATGCAGTCCGTCGCTTTTATTTCTTCCATATCAAAAGCTCGTATAAATCTAATTTTGTCCACACTAATAGATCATACATATTTAGAGAGCAATTTTTTTATTGCTTGCACCGATGAAAACTTACTTGAAGGATCTTACTCAATCCATAGGTAGTTATGGTGGACTCTCATGGCAAAACTGGGTTTAGGGATGTTTGGAAGCACAAGTAGTATCTCTACTTGGTGTAAAGAATTTGGCTAGAATGAGGGGAAAAGGCAAGCTCAACATGTTGGATGATCCATGAAAATATAACTTATTCGGATATAAGGAAACATAACTCATTACGTTGTCTTCCTTGTCCAACATCAAATTTTTAGCATGTCATATTTTAATGAGTGCTCACAATCATAAAAGATGTCCAAGATAGTGTATTTGTATCTGAAAACCTCTCTTTCTTTATTAATTCATATTTATTGCAACGATGACCAAAACTATGTTTGCCAACTCTCAACAACTTTTATTCATCATACTCTTTATATGTGAAGTCATTACTCTCCATAAGATCAATATGATCTTTTTATTTCTTCTTTTGTTTTCTTTCTTTCTTTTATTCCCACAAGATCATAGCAAGATAGCAAAGGCCATCTACTCAAAAATAATCTTTCTTATATATAACTCACGGACTCTATTATATAAATAGAGATCAAAACAAAACTCAAACCTAGATCAAACTAAAACATCATTCTACTAGATCAAGATATAACCAAAAGGACCGAACGAAGAAAAATGGTAAAGATAGAAGTGTGATGGTGATACGATACCGGGGCACCTCCGCCAAGCTTGGAAACTGCCAAGGGGAGTGCCCATACCCATGTATTTATGTCTCTTTCTTCGGAGGTGGTGATGATGGAGTTGTTGATGTTGTAGGCTTGTAGTCCATCTTCCAAGGCATAGGCTCACCATCATAGAAGGATGATCGAGTCTCCGGGATCCTCAAATCTGCAGCCAAACTCATCCTCTTGAATCTATATTCATACTCACAGTTTTGGTTTTGCAGGTCAAAGATCTAGGCTTGGAGGTGCTCGATTTTCTCTTGAAGCTTGAAGATGGTCTCCCCAATGTTCTTGTCATCCAGTTTGTGGTTGTTGGTGAACTCCGCGATCATCATGTGGTTGGCATTGAGTCCATGTTCCACCATCCCTTGGCACTTTAAAACTTGTTGCTCCATTGCTTTGAGTCTTCTCTCCATGCTTCCGGTCCTCCTCGGTCCCTCAACATCGCGGATGTGCAGCACCCCCTCACGCATATCAATGGTTTGAGGGTGTTGCAGCACCTCTATGAGGTAAGGGTTGATGACCTTCTCGAAAAACTTGTCCTTGGGGCGCTTGGAGACGTCATGGTGATCTAGATCTGTCAGAAAAACAGCTCGAAACAAAAGAAGAGGATTTTGCCCTAGTATGGTGGTAAAAACCTTCAGGAGATTACATAATGAATTTTTACCGACCAAAAGAAGTATCGTGCAAGAAAACGGAGTCCGGAGGGCACACAAGGTAGGGAGCGCGCCCTCCACCCTCGTGGATGCCTCATGTCTCTTTCGGACTACTTTTAATTTCCTAATTTTTTTAATATTCCAAAACAGAAAATTGCTATTTGAGCAGTTTTGGAGTCGGTTTATTTACCGTACCACATACCTATTCCTTTTTGGATGACTGAAACATTCTGGAAAGTGTCCCTTATGTACTCCTCCGGGGTTACGGTGTCAATAACATTAGTTTCAACATTTATAGGATTACCTGAGATATAATGTTTGATTCTTTGACTGTTCACCACCTTCGGATTTGTTCCTTCGGCGTTGTTGATTTTGATGGCACCGGAACGATAGACCTCCTCGATAACATAAGGACCTTCCCATTTAGAGAGAAGTTTTCCTACAAAAAAAATCTTAAACGAGAGTTGTATAGCAAAACATAATCACCTACATTAAACTCACACTTTTGTATCCTTTTGTCATGCCATCTTTTAACTCTTTCTTTAAACAATTTCGAATTCTCATAGGCTTGGGTTATCCATTCATCAAGTGAGCTAATGTCAAATATCCTCTTCTCACCGGCAAGTTTGAAATCATAATTGAGCTATTTAATAGCCAATATGCCTTATGTTCTAGTTCGAGAGGTAAGTGACATGCTTTTCCATAAACCATTTTATACGGAGACATACCCATAGGATTTTTATATGCAGTTCTATAGGTCCATAATGCATCATCAAGTTTCTTGGACCAATTCTTTCTAGATCTATTAACAGTCTTTTGCAAGATCAATTTAATCTCTCTATTACTCAATTCTACTTGACCACTCGATTGAGGGTGGTATGGAGATGCAATTCTATGATTAACATCATACTTAGCAAGCATTTTACGAAAAGCACCATGAATAAAATGTGAACTACCATCAGTCATTAAGTATCTAGGGACTCCAAACCTCGGAAAAATAACTTATTTAAGCATCTTAATAGAGGAGTTATGATCAACACTACTAGTTGGGATAGCTTCTACCCACTTAGTAATGTAATCAACAACAACTAAAATATGTGTATAACCATTAGAGGAAGGAAAAGGTCCCATATAATCAAAGCCCCAAACATCAAATGGTTCAATAACAAGTGAATAGTTCATAGGCATTTCTTGTTGTCTACTAATACTACCAATTCTTTGACATTCATCGCAAGACAAGACAAACTTACAGGCATCTTTGAAAAGACTAGGCCAATAAAAACCGGATTGAAATACCTTATGTGCAGTTCTATCTCCAACGTGGTGTCCTCCATATCTCTCGGAGTGACACTTGCGTAGGATCTATTCCTGTTCATGCTCAGGTACACAACGTCTAATAACACCATCTACTCCTTCTTTATAAAGGTGTGGGTCATCCCAAAAGTAATGTTTTAAATCATAGATTTTTTTCTTTTGCTGATATGTGAAACTAGGCGGTATAAATTTAGCAACAATGTAATTAGCATAATCAGCATACCATGGAGCAGTATGAGAAGCATTTATGACAGCTAATTGTTCATCAGGAAAGCTATCATCAATAGGTAGTGGGTCATCAAGAACATTTTCTAACCTAGACAAGTTGTCTGCAACGGGGTTCTCAGCTCCCTTTCTATAAATAATATGCAAATCTACTTCTTGTAGCAAGAGAACCCATCTAATGAGTCTAGGTTTAGCATCTTTATTTTCCATAAGATATTTAATAGCAGCATGATTAGTGTGAACAGTTACTTTGGAATCAACAATATAAGGTCTGAACTTATCACAAGCGAACACAACTGCTAAAAATTATTTTTCTGTAGTAGCATAATTTCTCTGGGCACTGTCTAGAGTTTTACTTGCATATTGGATAACATTTAATTTTGTATCAACTCTTTGTCCTAGAACGGCACCTACAGCATAATTACTAGCACCACACATAATTTCAAAGGGTAAATTCCAATCATGTGGTTGAACAATAAGTGCAGAAATCAAGGCTTTCTTAAGTATTTCAAATGCTTCCACACAATCATCATCAAAAATAGAAGGAACATCTTTTTGCAAGAGATTAGTCAGAGGCCTAGAAATTTTAGAGAAGTCTTTAATAAACCTCCTATAAAAACCAGCATGACCAAGAAAACTTCTTATACGTTTGATGTCCTTAAGACACGGCATCTTTCAATAGCATCTACTTTAGCTTTATCAACTTCGATACCTCTTTTAGAAATTTTATGCCCCAAGACAATACCTTCATTAACCATAAAGTGGCACTTCTCCCAATTCAAGACAAGACTAGTTTCCTCACATCTCTGCAAAACTCAATCAAGGTTGCTTAAGCAATCATCAAAAGAAGTACCGTAAACAGAGAAATCATCCATGAAAACCTCAACAATCTTTTCACAAAAGTCAGAGAATATAGCAGGCATACATCTTTGAAAGGTAGCAGGCGTATTGCATAAACCAAAAGGCATACGTCTCTAAGCAAAGGTACTGAAAGGTAGCAGGTTCTTTGACACAGGTATTTGAGAGAAACCAGAATAACCATCTAGAAAGCAAAAATGTGTATGTTTGGATAGTCTTTCTAGCATTTGATCAATAAAAGGTAGAGGATAATGATCTTTTCTAGTGGCTTTATTTAATTTGCGGAAATCAATTACCATTCTATAACCTGTAATAATTCTTTGTGAGATCAATTCATCCTTATCATTAGGAACAACAGTAATACATCCCTTCTTTGGGACACAATGGACAGGACTTACCCACTGACTATCAGCAACAGGATAAATTATACCCGCCTCCAGAAGCTTTAGTATTTCATTTCTTACCACTTCTTTCATCTTAGGATTTAACCGTCGTTGATGATCAACAACTGGTTTAGCATCTTTCTCCAATTTTATTTTGTGCTGGCATAGAGTGGGACTATTGCCCTTAACATCATCAAGAGTATATCCAATAGCAGCACGGTGCTTCTTCAGAGTTTTCAATAATTTCTCTTCTTCATGCTCTGAAAGGTTAGCACTAATAATAACATGATATATCTTCTTTTCATCAAGATAAGCATATTTCAAAGTATCAGGTAATTGTTTAAGATCAAACACGGGATCACCCTTGGGTGGAGGAGGATCCCATAGGATTTCAACGGGCAAGTTGTGTTTCGAAATAGGTCCCTGTTTAATGAATACTTCATCTATTTCCCTTCTTTCATTCATAAACATATCATTTCCATGGTCTAGCAAATATTGTTCTAAAGGATCATTAGGAGGCACGACAATGGAAGCAAGACCAATAATTTCATCTTTACTAGGCAATTCTTTATCATGGGGTTGTCTACGAAATTTAGCAAAATTAAAATCATGAGACATATCCCCTAAAGCAATAGTAAAAATATCCTTTTTGTAGTCTATCTTAGCATTAACAGTATTCAAGAAGGGTCTACCAAATATAATGGGACAAAAGTCATCTTGTGGGGAACCAAGAACAAGAAAATTAGTAGGGTATTTAATTTTCGCACACAAGACTTCAACATCTCTAACAATCCCAATTGGTGAAATAGTATCTCTATTTGCAAGCTTAATAGTAACATCAATATCTTCTATTTCAGCAGGTGCAATATCATGCATAATTTCTTTTAATATGGAATGAGGTATTGCACTCACACTAGCACCCATATCACATAAGCCATGATAACCCATGATTAGAATGATCTCCTATTTTAACCGAAACAAAAGGCATGCCACCAACAGTTCTATGTTTATTTTTAGTATTGGGTCTAGCTATTCTAGCAGCTTCATCACAGAAATAAATAACATGCCCATCAATATTATCTACCAAGAGATCTTTAACCATAGCAATACTAGGTTCAACTTTAATTTTCTCAGGGGGTGTAGGTGTTCTAGCATTACTCTTACGAACCACAGTTGAAGCTTTAGCATGATCCTTTATTCTAACAGGAAAGGGTGGTTTCTCAATATAAGCGGTAGGAACAATAGGCTCAACATTATAAGTAATAGTCTTTTCTTAAACTTTAATAGGTTCTACTACTTTCACTTTAATGGGAGGATGATATTTAAACCACTTATCCTTAAGGAGATCAACATGAGTAGCAAATGATTCACAGAAAGAACATACTATCTCTGAGTCAGGTCCATATTTAGTGCTAAATTCACGAAAACATCGGTATCCATAAAAGGTTTAACACAATCAAACTTAGGTGTTATACCTGACTCCTTACCTTCGTCGAGTTCCCAACCTTCATAGTTGCGCTTAATTCTTTGCAATAAATCCCATCTGAATTCAATAGTCTTTGTCATAAAAGAACCAGTACAAGAAGTATCGAGCATTGAGCGATCATTAAGAGAAAGCCAAGCATAAAATTTTGAATAATAATTTCTCTTGAGAGCTCATGATTTGTGCATGAATATAACATTGACTTAAGCCTCCCCCAAGCTTGAGCGATACTTTCTACTTCACGAGGCCAAAAATTATATATATATAATTACGATCATGATGAATCAGATGCATAGGATAAAACTTCTGATGAAATTCCAATTTCAATCAGTTGTAGTTCCATGATGCAATATCATCACATAGCCTAAACCATGTCAATTCCTTTCCCTTCAAAGATAAAGGGAAGACCTTCTTCTTGACAACATCCTCGGGCATACCTGCAAGCTTAAATAATCCACAAACTTCATCCACATAGATTAGGTGCATATCAGGATGTAATGTTCCATCTCTTGTATAGGGATTAGCTAGTAGTTTCTCTATCATACCAGAAGGAATTTCAAAGTAAATATTTTTAGTAGGTTCAGTAGGTTGAGGAGCAACTCTTTGCACTTCTGGTCTGGGTGTAGTTACCCCAAACAAGCCCCTCAAAGGATTATTTTCCATTGTAACAAGTGACAGTAAATTTCAGCACACTATATAAATGTTTCCTTACGAAAATCCACCTACCAAAGGCGCTTCACTCCCCGGCAACGGCGCCAGAAAAGAGTCTTGATGACCCACAAGTATAGGGGATCTATAGTAGTCCTTTTGATAAGTAAGAGTGTCGAACCCAATGAGGAGCAGAAGGAAATGACAAGCTGTTCTCAGTAAGGTATTCTCTGCAAGCACTGAAAGTAGCTGTAACAGATAGATTTGTGATAAGATAATTCGTAACAGGTAACAAGTAACAATAGTAAACAAGATGCAGCAAGATATCCCAATCCTTTTTGTAGCAAAGGAAAAGCCTGGATAAACTCTTATATAAAGCAAAGCTCTCCCGAGGACACATGGGAATTACTGTCAAGCTAGTTTTCGTCATGCTCATATGATTCACGTTCGTTACTTTGATAATTTGATATGTGGGTGGACCGGTGCTTGGGTACTGCCCTTCCTTGGACAAGCATCCCACTTATGATTGACCCCTCTCGCAAGAATCCGCAACTATGAAAGAAGAATTAAGGTAAACCGAAGCATAGCGTGAAACATATGGATCCAAATCAGCCCCTTATGAAGCAACGCTTAAATTAGGGTTTAAGCTTTTGTCACTCTAGCAACCCATCATCTACTTATTACTTCCCAATGCCTTCCCTTAGGCCCAAACAATGGTGAAGTGTCATGTAGTCGATGTTCACATAACACCACTAGAGCAGAGACAACATACATCTCATCAAAATATCGAACGAATACCAAATTCACATGATTAATTATAACAAGACTTCTCCCATGTCTTCGGGAACAAACGTAACTACTCACAAATCATATGCATGTTCATAATCAGAGGGGTGTTGAATAGCATTGAGGATCTGAACATATGATCTTCCACCGAATAAACCAACTAGCATCAACTACGAGGAGTAATCAACACTACTAGCAACCCACAGTTACCAATCTAAGGTTTTGAGACAAAGATCGGATACAAGAGATGAACTAGCGTTTGAGAGGAGATGGTGCTGGTGAAGATGTTGATGGAGATTGACCCCCTCTCAATGAGAGCGTCGATGGTGATGACGATGGCGACGATTTCCCCCTCCCGGAGGGATGTTTCCCTGGCAGAACAGCTCCGCCGGAGCCGTAGATTGCTCCTGCCCAGGTTCCACCTCGAGACGGCGGCGCTTCATTCCGAATGCTTCCTTCTGATTTTTTCCAGGGCAAAAGACACCATATAGCAGAATATGGGCATCGGGAGCCTGCCAGGTGGCCCACGAGGAAGGGGGTGCGCCCTCCACCCTTGTGGCTGGTGGGTGGCCCCCCTCTGGTGCTTTCTTCGCCCAATATTTTTAATATATTCCAAAAATGACTTTCGTGTAGTTTTAGGACTTTTGGAGTTATGCAGAATAGGTCTCTATTATTTGCTCCTTTTCTAGCCCAGAATTCCAGCTGCCGACATTCTCCCTCTTCATGTAAACCTTATAAAATAAGAGAGAAAATGCATAAGTATTATGACATAATGTGTAGTAATAGCCCATAATGCAATAAATATCGATATAAAAGCATGATGCAAAATGGACGTATCATTCCACCACATCTATAGTCGGATGAACTGAACAAAATAGCCCCTAAATACTACTACTACTACTACTACTACTACTACTACTACTACTACGGAGGGGTTTTGTACTACTTCCGGCAGCCTCTCCTCTGCCGAGCATACTCAGTAAGAGGAAGAGGAGGAGGAGCCTACCGACGAGCTGAATAGCTGCAATACGGTGCCTACCGCTGCTGACCTTCAGCGACGCTCACCTCGAATGCCCTCTACCGCTCCAGACGACCCCTATCGAAGCGGCCGGACTGCTCGTAGATCTTCTGATTCCTTGCCTATGCGTCGGGGTGTGCCGCGGCCATGGCGGCGGTAAGGCTCTTTGCATGCTCGATGAGGCGCTCCTCCTCCTCCCGCAGAAACTCGATGTAGCGTGCAAGGTTGCTACCGCACGTGCGGGCCTCCACCTCCGCCTTCCTCCTTCGGGCGGTGATGGCAGAGGGGGTGAGGATCTCGACGGTCGACAGTGGGCTGGCGGCCATTGCATCCAACGATGGGGTCGCGGCCATGACCACCACCTCCCGCCTTCGGGCTGCGGTGGCGGAGCGGGTGATGGCCACGGTGGCCGGCAGTTGGGAGGCGGCCACGATGGCCACCTCCCGCCTTCGGGCCGCGGTGGCAGAGCGGGCGATGGCCCTAGCTTTCGAGGGTGTTGTGGCGGCAACAGTGGCTGGCAACACCTACCGACGGGCACCGGCGGCCGAGCGTGTGGTGGGTGTTCCGTGCACACCCAACAGGGATGCCATGCGCACTACACTACGCTGAGGACTGTGCCGCCGCCACGGTGTAGCCTCCCAGTTGGAGCTATGCTCCGATGACAGTGGAGTGGCTGAGCAACAACGACGGACCGGTGCCATTGCCGATTGTGGGAGAAGCAGACGAGATAAGTTACAGGGAGGAAGGAGAAAATGTGACACATGACTCGCCGGCCGTGAGGGTTTATGTAGTAGGCTGGTAAGCATTGGAATTTTTGGGGATTTCACCGAGTCGGGCGGGAAGCTCGTGTGGGAACCTGCACGGTTGCACGGGAATGGGATCACCACCGTTTGGCGAAAAGAACGCCCCCACACGCTGCTCAAGCTTGCGCTCGAACCGTCTGCGGCAGCGGGGTGTCAAGACGTGCGAGAGGAGGATGAAAGGACATGTACACATACGTTTAATAAAAAATGTTTGCGGTTTAATTACCTATCATACCCCCGTCCTAGTTTATAAGTAGGATTTAATTAATAAAATACAAATGCATGTCGCCGAAGATTATATCATTGGATTCATATTTGAACATAATTTCCAGTTATATAATTTTTGTAACATGCATTAACTTTTTTTTGGTTAAATTTGAGGTTATATACCAGCAAGCGTTTGCCCACAACACACACGGCTTATTCCATCACAAACAGCTAGGATGGATCAAATGTATGCCATGTATCACACACGCAACTCTAATCTAATTCATGCTTGATGTCTCTAACATCGCTTGCACAGTTCGTCTTATTTGCCATGTATCACTGTGCCAGCCTCTGCTCGCGTCCCTCGGCAAGCTCTGCTCGCCGTTAGGCGCCGCAGCACGCTCTGCTCGCGTCTGTCGGCGTGCTCGGCTTGTGGACAACTTTTCCTTGCGTGTTCAACTACTATATGCATATATATGGTTGCTCGTCATTGAGGCAACGTGGAGCGCTCTGCTCATGTCCCTCTGCGCGCGCTCTGCCAGCGGTTGGGCCTGCGCACGATCACGTCTGGGGCCCCATACGCATGCGGTTGCACCGCGTGTGTTGCCACGTGATGCAGTTACGTCCGGCACGATGGAGTTACGCGCTACGAATTAGAACTGCCATCAAGGCATGCCGATATTCCAGGCCATCTGGCTGCCCCTTTAATTCGCGCGGCCATTATAACCATAGTCTATTCAACCTTTCAATCGTGCCCCACGACACAACAAGCACACCCACGACGACACATAGAGAGGGGGTCCCTAGCGGCGCTCCAATGGAGTTCGGCGAGCATAAAGTGGAGACCCATGCGAGGGAGATGGATCTCTTGGTGATGTACACCATCGACCCAGCCGTGGTGGACGACTACATCAACACTGTTGAGCAGTTAATTGTTGGAGACAAGTACAAGGTGGTCGGCATCAACCTCCAGTACAGCGCTGCTCTTCCCGGCAAAGATCAGAAGGTTTGTCATTGCCCAATTGTGCGTGCGCCATCATGTCCTCATATACCACTACTGCATGGCCACAGAGTCTTGCGTCTGTTTTGCCAGGTTTGTCAACAGCACCGACTACAAGTTTGCTATGGTGGAAACCACTGATGATGTAAAAGCGCTCAAGGTTACGGGCTTGGCCTGCAAGAACCTTGTCAAAATCCATGAGCACTACAGGGTCTGGGGCAGCACGAAGAAGGACTTCCTGGTTGAACTCGCCTCGGCCATCATCGACCCCTACTACAAAGAGATGAAGCAGGATGCCCAGAGAACAAGTCCCGTATCCTGGCACAGGGTCTGGATGAACCTCACCTCAGGTTCGTGGCCAAAAGCGTGTACACATGCTACGATATGCATAGGTAGATCGTTGACATGAGGAAGTGCCTCGTTACCCAAATCTACGAACCTGGATCGAGCCAGAAGCAGAGCAAGCGTCACAAGAAGTAGATGATGATCAGATGATCGTTTATGCTAGTTAATCATGCATGTAATATATAGTTTACTTTGGTGTGTGGAAATGTCGTGTGTGTAGTAGCCACCTATGTAATTATGCATGTAATAGTTTACTTTGGTGTGTGAAAATGCCATGGTTGTAGTAGCCACCTATGTAAGTGGATGTTTAATTTGGTTATGCAACCATGTCCTTATAAGTGTGTATATATATGTTGTTGTTCTGTATGCAATCCCATCGCACAACACACAAGTCTTATTAGCAGCAATCGTTTGTGTTATTATTGGTCTTCGCGCACATTTCTGAGTACACACCTGTTTGACGTGTATCACATACTGAAAGCACAAGTGCTCCCTAGGTGGTTTTGGTAATTAATGTCAACATATCTCTTGTTGGACTAACACTTTTATCTAGTATGTTTCAGATAAGTTCAACAATGGAGTGGCATGGACTAAAGGATTTGGGAACTCCTTCAAGATGCTAAGGACAAAGGATTGGCTCAAGCTTCAAGATCAAGACTCTTCATTTTACATTTTAGTGATCCACGATCACATTGAGTCTATAGGAAAAGCCAATACTATCAAGGAGGGATGAGGTGTTGCTTAATGAGCCTCTTTCTTCAAGTGCTTAGTGATATGCACCAAAACCCTCAACTACTTTCCCACTTCCACACATATGTCCTAAACCTAAAGTCAAACTCGGCCCCACTGATTCTTCCTATCCGGAGCCACCGAGTTTTGATGTCTTAGCCACTGCCACAAACCCTAGGCAAATCGGTCTCACCGATAGGGATCTCGGTCTCACCGAGATGGGATTGTAATCTCTCTGTGTATGTCCATTATCAAAATCGGTCTCACCGAGTTTGAGCAATCGGTACTACCGAGATTACAATGCAAACTTTCTGGTTGACTTATTATCAAAATCGGTCCCACCGAGTTTGATAATCGGTCCAACCGAGTTTGCCTGACCAACTCTCTGGAAAGCTTATTACCAAAATCGGTCCCACCGAGTTTGTGTAATCGGTCTTACCGAGATTACGTTATGCCCTAACCCTAACCGAATCGGTCTCACCGAGTTGCATTTCGGTCCCACCGAAAACCCTAACGGTCACATTATTTGCTAAATCGGTCTGACCGAGTTTAACGATTCGGTCCCACCGAGTTTGGTAGATTGTGTGTAACGGCTAGTTTTTGTGTGGAGGCTATATATACCCCTCCACCTCCTCTTCATTCGTGGAGAGAGCCATCAGACTGAACCTACACTTCCAGCATCCTATTTCTGAGAGAGAACTACCTACTCATGTGTTGAGGCCAAGATATTCCATTCCTACCATATGAATCTTGATCTCTAGCCTTCCCCAAGTTGCTTTCCACTCAAACCCTCTTTCCACCAGATCCAAATCCTATGAGAGAGAGTTGAGTGTTGGGGAGACTATCATTTGAAGCACAAGAGCAAGGAGTTCATCATCAACGCACCATTTGTTACTTCTTGGAGAGTGGTGTCTCCTAGATTGACTAGGTGTCACTTGGGAGCCTCCGACAAGATTGTGGAGTTGAACCAAGGAGTTTGTAAGGGCAAGGAGATCGCCTACTTCGTGAAGATCTACCGCTAGTGAGGCAAGTCCTTCGTGGGCGACGGCCATGGTGGGATAGACAAGGTTGCTTCTTCGTGGACCCTTCGTGGGTGGAGCCCTCCGTGGACTCGCGCAGCCGTTACCCTTCGTGGGTTGAAGTCTCCATCAACGTGGATGTACGATAGCACCACCTATCGGAACCACGCCAAAAACATCCGTGTCTCCAATTGCGTTTGAATCCTCCAATCCCTTCCCTTTACATTCTTGCAAGTTGCATGCTTTACTTTCCGCTGCTCATATACTCTTTGCATGCTTGCTTGATATGTATTGTGATTGATGAAATTGTGCCTAAACTCCACTTAAACTTAAAGAAACTTAAAAACTGCAACTTTGGTACTTAGTGTCTAATCACCCCCCCCCCTCTAGACACCTCTTCTCAAGGTCCTACAAGTGGTATCAGAGCATTGGTCTCCATTGCCTTGGTTTAATCACCATTGGAGGAAGATGGATGAGTCTACTTTGGGGAGTCTTAGACATAGAGTGCCTATTCTTGATGGAGAGTATTTTCATGAGTGGAAAAATGAGATGCTTGTATTTTCAATCAATATCATTTGAACAAGTACATTGCTAGTCCTTGTGCACCTTATGTTGATCCTATGCATCCTACCCATGATGAGTCAATTGACATGGTTAGGAATCTTAGAACTGCCGAACTTATCATTAGAGGATTGCCTAGAAACTTGATTGGATGTTTGCCTACTTTTAAGTGTGCCTACACCATATGGAAATTTCTTGAGGAACGATTTCCAGATTATTCCTTGAAAAATCTTGATGAAATTCTCCATAAGTCTATTGCTTTGAGTAAGATGAATACTAGTGATCCTATGTTTGGTGATCGTCTATTTGAGCTTACAAACCTTATGCGTGCCAAAGGAAATGTTGGTATTATTAGTGACATTATTTCCGAAGCTATAAAAATTCATAGCAAGATTATTGTCAAACTCACTCTAATGAATCACCCTCTCTAGGATTTGATCCACCACATGACGATGTTGAACATGGATACTATGATGAGGATGATGATAGTGACTTCGATCTTGATGATGCAATGAGACATTTTGGTCTTATGGCAAATCTTCGGGGATATATGTCAGGAGGAAAGGAATGGGTTCTTGATAGTGGATGTACCGATCACATGACCGGAGATAAAGACATGTTTCGTGAGCTTGCTGATAATGATAGTCCTCGAAAGTATGTCACTTTCGGTGACAACTCAAAGGGTAAGGTGGTTGGCCTTGGTAAGGTGGCCATATCACATGATAGCTCCATACAAAATGTTATGCTCGTTGAATCTCTTGGTACAACTTACTTTCAGTATCTAGACTTGCTGATTTCGGTTTCAATGTCCTATTTACTGAAGTAGATTGCCAAGTGTTTCGTCGAGACAATCATAAAATGGTCTTTACCGGTGTGCGTAGAGGTGATCTATACATTGTTGATTTCACTAAAAAGGCTCAACCTAAAACTTGCTTCATTGCTAAATCCTCAAAAGGCTGGTTATGGCATAGACGATTAGGTCATGTTGGTATGCGAAACCTTGACAAGCTTATTAAGGGAAATCATATCCTTGGAGTTAATGATGTCATATTTGATAAGGATAGACTTTGCAGTGCTTGTCAGGCAGGTAAACAGGTTGGAGGAAGGCATCCCGTGAAGAACATCATGACCACAAAGAGGCCACTCGAGCTACTTCACATGGATCTTTTGGTCCCAACTCTTACAAGAGTCTCGGTGGAAATTCTTTTGGTCTAGTTATAGTTGATGATTTTTCCAGATTTACGTGGGTGTTCTTTCTCGATGATAAATCGCAGGTCCAGAAGATCTTCAAAAACTTCGCTAGGAAGTCCCAAAATCAATTTGAAGTGAAGATCAAGAAGGTTCGCAGCGACAACGGAACGGAGTTCAAGAACGCAAATGTGGACACCTTTCTTGACGAAGAAGGGATTTCACACGAGTTCTCGGCTACGTACACACCTCAACAAAATGGAGTTGTTGAGAGGAAGAACCGGACGCTCATCGAAATGGCGAGAACGATGCTTGATGAGTACAAGACGCCGAAGCACTTTTGGGCAGAAGCGGTTGAGACAGCTTGTCATGCAACAAATCGCTTGTATCTTCACAAGCTACTCGGCAAGACGGCATACGAGGTCCTCACCGGTAACAAACCCCAAGTTGGATACTTTCGAGTATTCGGCTCAAAGTGCTACATTCTTGATAAGCATCGTCGTTCTAAATTTGCTCCTAAGTCTCATGAAGGTTTCCTACTAGGTTATGGCTCAAACTCTCACACTTACCGTGTCTACAACAATTTCACCCGAAAGGTTGAAGAGATGGTAGATGTGAAGTTTGATGAATCTAACGGCTCGCAAGTAGAGCAATTGCCAATTGATGTAGGAGACAAAGATCCTTCGGAAGCAATCCAAGACTTGTCTATTGGCAAAGGTTCGTCCAACGGAGGTGAAGGAGAGTACCTCGTCCGTCCAAGTGGAAGCTTCTACTTCACGACAAGGTGAACCAAGAGTTGATACGGAAGCATCCACAAGTGGGACACACCAAGATGAAGAAAACGAGGAAGTGCATCAAGATGAACGTCAACAACCTCCTTCTCCACCACGACAAGAGAATGACAACGCCAACAATGAAGAAGGCCAAGAGGAAGAACAAGATGAAGAAGATGTTCAACGAAGACCCAAGCAAAAGCTATCACGAGTTCGAGCAAGAATTGCTAAAGATCACCCCGTCGAGCAAATCTACAATGACATTCAAACCGGGAGAATCACTCGCTCTAAAACTCGTTTAGCTAACTTTTGTGAAAACTATTCTTTCATCTCTAGCATTGAACCTATGAAGGTTGAAGAAGCATTGGAAGATCCGGATTGGATAAATGCTATGCATGAAGAGCTACACAACTTTGAGAGGAACCAAGTTTGGACATTGGTTGAGAAGCCCGACAACAACCACAACATCATCGGTACCAAATGGGTGTTTCGCAACAAGCAAGATGAAGATGGACAAGTAGTTCGCAACAAAGCACGTCTCGTCGCCCAAGGCTACACACAAGTCGAAGGTATGGACTATGGTGAGACTTACGCCCCCGTTGCTAGACTTGAGTCCATTTGCATCTTACTTGCCTATGCTAATCATCATGATATCACCTTGTACCAAATGGACATTAAAAGTGCTTTTCTAAATGGTGAAATAGAGGAGGAAGTTTATGTTAAACAACCTCCCGGCTTTGTCAATCCTAAGAAACCCAATCATGTTTACAAACTTCACAAAGCTCTTTATGGTCTTAAACAAGCTCCTAGAGCATGGTATAAATGCTTGACCAAGTTCCTTATTGAAAAAGGCTTTGAAATTGGGAAAATTGATTCTACTCTTTTTACTAAAAGGGTTAATGGAGAACTATTTGTGTGCCAAATTTATGTTAATGATATTATATTTGGTTCAACTAACCCTCATTTTAGTGAAAAGTTTGGAAAGCTAATGTCGAAGAAGTTTGAGATGTCTATGATGAGTGAACTCAAATTCTTTCTTGGTTTGCAAATCAAGCAAACTAAGGAAGGTACTTTTGTCTCTCAAACGAAGTACACCAAGGACTTATTCAAGAAGTTCAATATGCAAGAATGCAAAGGTATGACTACACCCATGCCTACTAGTGGACATGTTGACTTGACCAAAGATGATGAACCGGTTGATCAAAAGGTTTACCGCTCTATGATTGGTTCATTGTTATATCTATGTGCTTCACGTCCCAATATTATGCTAAGTGTGTGCATGTGTGCCCAATTTCAAGCTGCTCCTAAAGAATGTCATCTTAAGGCCGTGAAAAGGATAGTGAGATACTTAATCCATACACCAAATTTTGGCATTTGGTATCCTAAGAGGGCCTCTTTCGATCTTGTTGGCTATTCCGACTCGGACTATGCCGGAGACAAGGTTGATAGAAAGTCCACTTCGGGTACTTGTCAATTTCTTGGTAGATCTCTTGTGTCTTGGTCCTCCAAGAAACAAAACTCGGTATCCTTATCCACCGCCGAAGCTGAATATATTGCCGCTGGTTCATGTTGTGCTCAATTACTTTGGATGACCCAAACTCTTAAAGATTATGGGATATATGTGAAACATGTTCCATTGCTTTGTGACAATGAAAGTGCTATCAAAATTGGTCATAATCCTGTGCAACATTCTCGAACTAAGCATATTGAAGTTCGTCATCATTTCATTCGAGATCATGTTGCTAAGGGTGACATTGATCTTAAGCATGTTCGCACCGAAAAGCAATTAGCGGATATATTCACTAAACCTCTTGATGAGAAAGTGTTTTGCAGGTTAAGAGGAGAATTGAACATCATTGATGCTTCAAACTTGGAGTAGAAACTCCATTGGATACATGCAAGACATGAGCTTATGACTAATCCTTGATATTTCTCTTATGATGAAAATCTTATGTCTTGGATATATTTGTATCTTGCATGTTATCTAACCCATGTAGGTACTTGGTTGAATCAAATTCCATGAGGTTGTAATCTACTCATATCTTGAGCAATCTCTACATCACCAAGTCTCTACACAAGGTGGTTGAAGACAAGGAAGCACAAAACCATTCAAACATATCCTTTGACAAATTCTATGTTGAGCTTCATGATTGTCATTTTTGGATACACAAGTGCTCTTCCTTGCAATAACTAACCTATGTAGGTAGATGGACTCAAATTCCAAGTGGTGCTCCAAACTCTTGATGAGCTACATCAACCTTGAGCAACCCACACAAGTTCAACTACATGGACATCACCACCAACCAAGGTATGTCATTCCATCTTAGAGAAGCTTTACTCCAAGTCATGAGTTAAAGCAACTCGACAAGATGTGAATACATCAAGATGCTTAAACGAAAAATGGCAACCCCATTTTGAGCTTAAACGATGAGTATGACCTATGATCAAGTGATCTCACTTGACTCCTAAGTCAATATACTCTAACATAGGTGACTTTGTCGCCGACCATCTCTAGATGAAGTTCTCTTGTGTTCTTTTCTGTGTTTTGCATTTGTCTCATGCATATGTGTTTTCCCCTTTCAAAAAAAACTTCATCTAGATTTCTTTCTGTTTGCTCTGCATTATCTGCATTCAAATTCCTTGCATATCATTCAGTTCATTCCTTGCAAATCTTTGTGAGATCTTACTAGTCTAGTGAGCTGAGGTGACAAGTATTTTTCTTTGTGATGAACTCGGTTACACCGATTTGTTATTTTCGGTCCAACCGAATCCTTTCGGTCCAACCGAAGCATACCACTCGGTGCCACCGATTTCACAACAGGAAAAACAGTTTGCCACTTATTCTGTGTTTCTTTTGATCCAGCTCCACTCAATGAATCTTGTCCTCTACAAGCATCACATTTTTATCATTGCTTTATGGTGTGACTCAAGGATCAAACCCATTCACAACAAATTTCACAGGGAGAGAGAGATTACATCTTTATCAAGCCCTTCTTGGAAATTGATGTCAAAGGGGGGGAGAGAGATCACATCAAAGCTTATCATTTAGAGAGAGAGATCACATCTCAGAGGGAGAGAGAGATCCTTCAGGGGGAGAGAGAGAGATCTCCAGGGGGAGAGAATACTAGTAGAAAGTATTTCTCAAGGATCCCAGATGCTTGGTGTTCAAGAGGAGAGATGCTCACATGTCTTCTTGACGGGAGAGACATGTTCATATGATATGTTGTGCTTATTTGCATTAGCACACATTAGCTCTGAACTTTAGCTCTGATCATCATTCATATCTTTCAACTCTGTTTTTTTTTCTTTTCAGCTCTGATTTTCTGTTCCCTATCTTCTCCCAGTATCCTATGCTAGATTTAGGGGGAGCAAGACATCTAAGGGAAAGAAATCATTTAAATTCATTGCATATCTTTACTCTTGGGGACATGTCTAATCCAATGTAGTACTTAGTACTCACTCTCTACATGTCATCCCAGTCTTGGTATTCGTGTGGTTTCTTTTGTTTGATCTAGCTAGTGGATGCATCTGTGTTGTCTAACCTTGTTTACGCAGGTTCATTCCATCCTAAGCCAACTCAAGACCACAAGGTAAGTATATGCATCACAATCATGTGTATGAGGAATTCTTGCTGATGTACATATTGTTTGCAAGAAGGACTCTTGGGCATGAAGGTATTCTCTTTAATACTTTTTGCTCTGATGCATATGGCCAAGATACATGTAACACATTGCCTGCTCTATCATGGTTATGCTATCACATACCTCTATATTTCATATTCACATGATTGCATACATGTAGGGGGAGCCTATGCTTGTTACATGTCTTCCCAAAGCTTTACTTGCTATTCTTTATATCTTTATCTAAAGCTTTGATGTATGTTGTCATCAATTACAAAAAAGGGGGAGATTGAAAGCACAAGTGCTCCCTAGGTGGTTTTGGTAATTAATGTCAACATATCTCTTGTTGGACTAACACTTTTATCTAGTATGTTTCAGATAAGTTCAACAATGGAGTGGCATGGACTAAAGGATTTGGGAACTCCTTCAAGATGCTAAGGACAAAGGATTGGCTCAAGCTTCAAGCTCAAGACTCTTCATTTTACATTTTAGTGATCCAAGATCACATTGAGTCTATAGGAAAAGCCAATACTATCAAGGAGGGATGAGGTGTTGCTTAATGAGCCTCTTGCTCCATGTCCTTAGTGATATGCTCCAAATACCCTCAACTACTTTCCCACTTCCACACATATGTCCTAAACCTAAAGTCAAACTCGGCCCCACTGATTCTTCCTATCCGGCGCCACCGAGTTTTGATGTCTTAGCCACTGCCACAAACCCTAGGCAAATCGGTCTCACCGATAGGGATCTCGGTCTCACCGAGATGGGATTGTAATCTCTCTGTGTATGTCCATTATCAAAATCGGTCTCATCGAGTTTGAGCAATCGGTACTACCGAGATTACAATGCAAACTTTCTGGTTAACTTATTATCAAAATCGGTCCCACCGAGTTTGATAATCGGTCCAACCGAGTTTGCCTGACCAACTCTCTGGAAAGCTTATTACCAAAATCGGTCTCACCGAGTTTGTGTAATCGGTCTTACCGAGATTACGTTATGCCCTAACCCTAACCGAATCGGTCTCACCGAGTTGCATTTCGGTCCCACCGAAAACCCTAACGGTCACATTATTTGCTAAATCGGTCTGACCGAGTTTAACGATTCGGTCCCACCGAGTTTGGTAAATTGTGTGTAACGGTTAGATTTTGTGTGGAGGCTATATATACCCCTCCACCTCCTCTTCATTCCTGGAGAGAGCCATCAGACTGAACCTACACTTCCAGCATCCTATTTCTGAGAGAGAACTACCTACTCATGTGTTGAGGCCAAGATATTCCATTCCTACCATATGAATCTTGATCTCTAGCCTTCCCCAAGTTGCTTTCCACTCAAACCCTCTTTCCACCAGATCCAAATCCTATGAGAGAGAGTTGAGTGTTGGGGAGACTATCATTTGAAGCACAAGAGCAAGGAGTTCATCATCAACGCACCATTTGTTACTTCTTGGAGAGTGGTGTCTCCTAGATTGGCTAGGTGTCACTTGGGAGCCTCCGACAAGATTATGGAGTTGAACCAAGGAGTTTGTAAGGGCAAGGAGATCGCCTACTTCGTGAAGATCTACCGCTAGTGAGGCAAGTCCTTCATGGGCGACGGCCATGGTGGGATAGACAAGGTTGCTTCTTCGTGGACCCTTCGTGGGTGGATCCCTCCGTGGACTCGCGCAGCCGTTACCCTTCGTGGGTTGAATTCTCCATCAACGTGGATGTACGATAGCACCACCTATCGGAACCATGCCAAAAACATCCGTGTCTCCAATTGCGTTTGAATCCTCCAATCCCTTCCCTTTACATTCTTGCAAGTTGCATGCTTTACTTTCCGCTGCTCATATACTCTTTGCATGCTTGCTTGATATGTATTGTGATTGATGAAATTGTGCCTAAACTCCACTTAAACTTAAAGAAACTTAAAAACTGCAATCTTGGTACTTAGTGTCTAATCACCCCCCTCTAGACACCTCTTCTCAAGGTCCTACACATACATCTTGTTATATTGAACCATTTATGTTCTCTTGTCTCAACGCAAACAGTTCATCCGAGTGAACTGCATGACGTATATCGCACACACCTTGATATGGTTGACCGCTAGTTTTGTGTTGCCTACTCACAAATAGTTCATCCTACTGAATCGTATGATGTATATCGCACACACCTTCATCTGGTTGCCTGTTTATTTTGTTGCTCCTCATCACAAACAGTTAATTGCACAGAACCGTATGCCCTGCATCACACATGGAACTAAAATATGAACCGTGTTTGATGCATCCGTCATCGCAAACGTTTCACACCTCTTTTGACAGGTTTTTTACACCACCGTTTGCAATTAATGCATCACACACAGTTTTGTCAAAGAATCTCTGATCGTAGTGTCGCGTTAGCAGCATCCTGCACTAGTGATTAGCTAGCAGTTTCTCTATCATACCTGAAGGAATTTCATAACCAATATTTTCAGTAGGTGCAGTAGGTTGAGGGGCAACTGTTTGTGCTTCTAGTCGAGGTGAAGATACCCCGAACAAACCCCTCAAAGGATTGTTTTCCATAGTAACAAGTGATAGTAAATTTCAGCATGTAATATGAATTGTTCCTTACCAAATTCCACTTACCAAAGGCACTTCACTCCCTAGCAACGATACCAGAAAAGATTCTTGATGACCCAAAATTATAGAGGATCAATCCTAGTTCTTTCAATAAGTAAGAGCGTCGAATGATACGTCTCCAACGTATATACTTTTCCAAACACTTTTGCCCTTGCTTTGGACTCTAACTTGCATGATTTGAAAGAAACTAACCCGGACTGATGATGTTTTCAGCAGAACTGCCATGGTGTTATTTTTGTGCAGAAAACAAAAGTTCTCGGAATGGCCTAAAAATCCACGAAGATTACTTTTGGAAAATATAAGAAATACTGGAGAAATAATCAAGGCCAAGGGCCCCACACCCTGTCCACGAGGGTGGGGGCGCTCCCCCTCCCCCTAGGCACTCCCCCTGCCTCGTGGGCCCCCTGGAGCTCCACCGACCTCAACTCCAACTCTATATATTTGCTTTCACGGAGAAAAAAAAATAAGAGAGAAAGTTTCATCGTGTTTTACGATACGGAGCCGCCGCCAAGCCCTAATCTCTCTCGGGAGGGCTGATCTGGAGTCTCTTCGGGGCTCCGGAGAGGGGGATTCATTGCCGTCGTCATCATCAACCATCCTCCATCACCAATTTCATGATGCTCACCGCCATGCGTGAGTAATTCCATCATAGGCTTGCGGGACAGTGATGGGTTGGATGAGATTTACCATGTAATCAAGTTAGTTTTGTTAGGGTTTGATCCCTAGTATCCACTATGTTCTGAGATTAATGCTGCTATGACTTTGCTATTCTTAATGATTGTCACTAGGGCCTGAGTGCTATGATTTCAGATTTGAACCTATTATGTTTTCATGAATATATGTGAGTTCTTGATCCTATCTTGCAAGTCTATAGTCACCTATTATGTGTTATGATCCGACAACCCCGAAGTGACAATAATCGGGATACTTCTCGGTGATGACCGTAGTTTGAGGAGTTCATGTATTCACTATGTGTTAATGCTTTGGTTCGATACTCTATTAAAAGGAGGCCTTAGTATCCCTTAGTTTACATAATTATCCATCACTGATCCAATGCCTACGAGCTTTTCACATATTGTGCTTTGCTTATTTACTTTACCGTTGCTACTGTTACCATTACTATCATACTACTTTGCTACTAAATACTTTGCTGCAGATACTAAGTTATCCAGGTGTGGTTGAATTGATAACTCAACTGCTAATACTTGAGAATATTCTTTGGCTCCCCTTGTGTCGAATCAATAAATTTGGGTTGAATACTGTACCCTCGAAAACTGTTGTGAACCCCTATACTTGTGGGTTATCAAGACTATTTTATGGCGTCGTTGCCGGGGAGCATAGCTCTATTCTTTGAGTCACTCGGGATTTATATCTGTTGATCACTATGAGGAACTTGAAAGACGAAAGAACTAAGATTTTTCCCTCAAGTACGAGGGGAGGTAAGGAACTGCCATCTAGCTCTGCACTAGATTCTCCTTCTATTTTGAGTAAGCTTGCGACACCTAAACTTGCTACTGCTATGAATTCTGATATGTCGCATGTTATTGATGATGCCACCTCTGCTATGCATGATATTTATGATGAAACTACTTCTATGCTTGGTACTACTGTGACATTAGGTGAATATCATGATGAACAAGTTGCTAGGGTTAGAGAGAATGAAATTATTGATGATGAAATTATTGAAGATAGTGATGATGAAAGTTCTCCCTCTAAGTATGAATTGCCTATTGTTCTTGAGTGTTATGTTACGGATGAAGAAGCTGCTAGAGCTATTCTTGCTTGCAATGATAGATCTGATCTTAAGAAGTTATTAGCTAAATGGAAGCAGCAAACTCTGAATGCTAGAATGAAATATGACCCTGCTTTTGCTACTTCACCTATCTTTGTTACTGATAAGGATTATGAATTCTTTGTTGATCCTGAGATAATTACTTTGGTTGAATCTGATCCTTTTATGGTTATGAATCTGAAACTGTTGTGGCACATCTTACTAAGTTAAATGATATAGCCACCCTGTTCACTAATGATGAGAAGTCTTGCTATTATTATATCCTTAAGATATTTCCATTCTCATTAAAGGGTGATGCTAAGACTTGGTTTAATTCTCTTGATCTTGGTTGTGTGCGTAGTCCCCAAGATATGATTTATTACTTCTCTGCTAAATATTTCCCTGCTCATAAGAAACAAGCTGCCTTGAGGGAAATATATATTTTTGTGCAAATCAAAGAAGAGAGTCTCCCACAAGCTTGGGGGAGGCTTCTCCGATTACTTAATGCTTTCCTGATCATCCTCTTAAGAAAAATGAAATACTTGATATCTTTTATAATGGACTAATCGATGCTTCCAAGGACCACTTGGATAGTTGTGTTGGTTGTGTTTTCATGGAAAGAATAGTCGACCAAGATGAATTGTTATTGAATAATATGTTGACTAATGAAAATAATTGGACTCTTCCTGAGCCAATTGAGCCAACTCCTGAGCCTATTCCTAAACCAACTCCGAAGAAGAGAGGTGTTTTATTTCTCAGTCCTGAAGATATGCAAGAGGCAAAGAAATCTATGAAAGAAAAAGGTATTAAAGCTGAAGATGTTAAGAAATTTACCTCCTGTTGAAGAAATACATGGTCTTAATCTACCACTTATTGAAGAAACATATTGTCTTGATAACCCAAAACAAGTAGTAAAGGTAAATTCTCTCTATAGATATGATAAGGTTGAAATCCCGTCTACTAAATTTCCTAGCCAATGTTTAGATGAATTTGATGAATTTATGGCTAGGCAAGAAAGTTTTAATGCTGTAGAGAATTAAAGAGTAATGCTTACATGATTGGATGCTTGAGTGATTATATGGCTAGAGTTAAAGGTGAACTTAAACTCATTAGCAAATATGCTTCTATGGTTACCACTCAAGCAAAACAAGTACTTAAAGCTCAAAGTGATTTACTCGATGAATTAAATAATAAACATGATTTTGCTGTTAGAGTGGCTACTAGAACTGGTAGAATGACTCAGGAACCTTTGTATCCTGAAGGCCACCCTAAAAGAATTGAGCAAGATTTTCAGAGAAATAATTTAGAGGCACCTAGTTCTTCTAAAAAGAAAAAAAAGAAAAATGATAGGACTTTGCATGCTTCTAGTGAACCTGTTGTAGACATACCTGAGAATCCCAATGATATTTCTATTTCTGATGCTGAAACACAATCAGGTGATTGCTACTTCTTGAGCACCGCGTTGGATTTCCCCGAAGAGGAGAGGATGATGCAGCAAAGTAGTGTAAGTATTTCCCTCAGTTTTTGAGAACCAAGGTATCAATCCAGTAGGAGACCACCCACAAGTCCCTCGTACCTACACAAAACAATAGCAACTCGCAACCAACGCTCTTAGGGGTTGTAAATCCCTTCACGGTCACTTACAAAAGTGAGATCTGATAGATATGATAAATAATATTTTTGGTATTTTTGATAGATAGATGCAAAGTGAAAAGTAAAAGCCAAAGTAAAAGCAAAACAAGTAAATAAAGTGATAGAGATTGATATGATGAGAATAGACCCGGGGGCCATAGGTTTCACTAGTGGCTTCTCTCAAGAGCATAAGTATTCTACGGTGGGTGAACAAATTATTGTTGAGCAAATTGACAGAATTGAGCATAGTTATGAGTATATCTAGGCAATGATCATGTATATAGGCATCACGTCCAAAACAAGTAGATCAAAATGATTCTGCATCTACTACTATTACGCCACTCATCGACCGCTATCCAGCATGCATCTAGAGTATTAAGTAAAAACAGAGTAACGCCTTAAGCAAGATGACATGATGTAGAGGGATAAATTCATGCAATATGATAAAAAACCCATCTTGTTATCCTCGATAGCAACAATACAATACGTGCCTTGCAACCCTTTCTGTCACTGGGTAAGGACACCGCAAGATTGAACCCAAAGTTAAGCACTTCTCCCATTGCAAGAACTACCAATCTAGTAGGTCAAACCGAAAGGATAATTCGAAGAGACTTGCAAAGATAACTCAATCATACATAAAAGAATTCAGAGAAGAATCAAATATTTTCCATAGATAATACTGGATCATAAACCCACAATTCATCGGTCTCAACAAACACACCGCAAAAAGAAGATTACATCGAATAGATCTCCACAAGAGAGGGGGAGAACATTGTATTGAGATCCAAAAGGAGAGAAGAAGCCATCTAGCTACTAGCTATGGACCGGAAGGTCTGAAGTAAACTACTCACTCTTCATCGGAGGGGCTATGGTGTTGATGTAGAAGCCCTCCGTGGTGGATGCCCCCTCGGCGGAGCTCCGAAACAGGCCCCAAGATGGGATCTCGTGGATACAGAAGGTTACGGCGGTGGAATTAGGTTTTTGGCTCCGTTCTGATCATTCGGGGATACGTAGGTATATATAGGAGGAAGGAGTACGTCGGTGGAGCGTCGAGGGGCCCATGAGGTAGGGGGGCGTGCCCAGGGGGGCGTGCCCAGGGGGGCGTGCCCTCCACCCTCGTGACTGCCTCTGGCACTTCTTGGAGTAGGTTCCAAGTCTCCTGGATCACGTTCGATTGGAAAATCACGATCCCGAAGGTTTCATTCCGTTTGGACTCCGTTCGATATTCCGTTTCTTCGAAACACTGAAATAGGCAAAAAAACAGCAATTTTGGGTTGGGCCTCCGGCTAATAGGTTAGTCCCAAAAATAATATAAAAGTGGAAAATAAAGCCCAATATAGTCCAAAACAGTAGATAAAGTAGCATGGAGCAATCAAAAATTATAGATACATTGGAGACATATCAGGCATCCCCAAGCTTAATTCCTGCTCGTCCTCGAGTAGGTAAATGATAAAAAAGAATTTTTGATGTGGAGTGATACTTTGGCATAATTTCAATGTAAATCTTCTTAATTGTGGTATGAATATTCAGATCCGAAAGATTCAAGACAAAAGTTCATATTGACATAAAAAAATAATACTTTAAGCATACTAATCAAAGCAATCATGTCTTCTCAAAATAACATGGCAAAAGAAAGTTATCCCTACAAAATCATATAGTTTGGCTATGCTCCATCTTCCCCACACAAAATATTTAAATCATGCACAACCCCGATGACAAGCCAAGCAATTGTTTCATACTTATGACATTCTCAAAACTTTTTCAATCTTCACGCAATACATGAGCGTGAGCCATGGATATAGCACTATAAGTGGAATAGAAGGGTGGTTGTGGAGAGGACAAAAAGAGGGAAGATAGTCTCACATCAACTAGGCGTATCGACGGGCTATGGAGATGCCCATCAATAGATATCAATGTGAGTGAGTAGGGATTGCCATGCAACGGATGCACTAGAGCTATAAGTATATGAAAGCTCTAAAAAAGAAACTAAGTGGGTGTGCATCCAACTTGCTTGCTCATGAAGACCTAGGGCATTTTGAGGAAGCCCATCATTGGAATATACAAGCCAAGTTCTATAATGAAAAATTCCCACTAGTATATGAAAGTGACAAAATGAGAGACTCTCTATCATGAGGATCTTGGTGCTACTTTGAAGAACAAGTGTGGTAAAAGGATAGTAGCATTGTCCCTTCTCTCTTTTTCTCTCATTTTTTTTATTTGGGCCTTTTCTCTTTTTTTATGGTCTCTTTTTTTATTTGGGCTTCTTTGGCCTCTTTTATATATATTTTTCGTCCGGAGTCTCATCCCGACTTGTGGGGGAATCATAGTCTCCATCATCCTTTCCTCACTTGGGACAATGCTCTAATAATGATGATCATCACACTTTTATTTTTCTTACAACTCAACAATTACAACTCGATACTTAGAACAAAATATGACTCTATATGAATGCCTCCGGCGGTGTACCGGGATATGCAATGAATCATGAGTGACATGTATGAAAGAATTATGAATGGTGGCTTTTCCACAAATACAATGTTAACTACAGGATCATGCTAGCAATATGACAATGATGGAGCGTGTCATAATAAACGGAATGGTGGAAAGTTGCATGAAAATATATCTCGGAATGGCTATGGAAATGCCATGATAGGTAGGTATGGTGGCTGTTTTGAGGAAGGTATATGGTGGGTGTATGATATCGGCGAAAAGTGCGCGGTATTAGAGAGGCTAGCAAAGGTGGAAGAATGGGAACAAGTGCATATAATCCATGGACTCAACATTAGTCATAAAGAACTCATATACTTGTTGCAAAAATCTAGAAGTTATCAAAGCAAAGTATTACGCGCATGCTCCTAGGGGGATAGATTGGTAGGAAAAGACCATCGCTCATCCCTGATCGCCACTCATAAGGAAGACAATCAATAAATAAATCATGCTCCGAGTTCATCACATAACGGTTTACCATACGTGCATGCTACGGGAATCACAAACTTCAACACAAGTATTCTTTGAATTCATAACTACTTAACTAGAATGACTCTAATATCACCATCTTCATATCTCAAAACAATTATCAAGCATCAAACTTATCTTAGTATTCAACGCACTCAAAAGAAAGGTTCACATATCTTGAACACCAAGTATATTAACATTAAGCAAATTACCATGCTATTAACGACTCTCAAAATAATCTAAGTGAAGCATGAGAGATCAAAAGTTTCTTTAAAACAAATCCACCACCGTGCTCTAAAAGGTATAAGTGAAGCACTAGAGCAAAAAATATCACGCTCAAAAGATATAAGTGAAGTACTATGAGCAAAACTATCAAGCTCAAAAAGATATAAGTGAAGCACATAGAGTATTCTAACAAATTCCAATTCATGTATGGCTCTCTCAAAAGGTGTGTACAGCAAGGATTATTGTGGTAAACTAACAAGCAAAGACACAAATAATACAAGACGCTCCAAGCAAAACACATATCATGTGGTGAATAAAAATATAGCTCCAAGTAAATTACTGATGGAAGTGGACGAAAGAGGGGATGCCTTCCGGGGCATCCCCAAGCTTTGACTTTTTGGTGTCCTTGGATTATCTTGGGGGTGCCATGGGCATCCCCAAGCTTAGGCTCTTGCCACTCCTTGTTCCATAATCCATCAAAAGAATTCACCCAAAACTTGAAAACTTCACAACACAAAACTCAACAGAAATCTCGTGAGCTCCTTTAGAGAAAGAAAACAAAAGACTACTTCAAGGTACTGTAATGAACTCATTATTTATTTATATTGGTGTTAAAACTACTGTATTCCAACTTCTCTATGGATTATAAACTATTTTACTAGCCATAGATTCATCAAAATAAGCAAACAACACACGTAAAACAGAATCTGTCAAAAACAGAACAGTCTGTAGCAATCTGTAACTAACGCAAACTTCTGGAACTCTAAAAATTCTACCAAAATAATAAGTCCTGGACAATTTGTTTATTGAACAGCAGCAAAAAGAATCAACGCAAAATCATGTTCCTGTGATTTAACATAACTATATTCGTGCGCGCAAAGTTTCTGTTTTTCAGCAGAATCAAATCAACTATCATCGTAGGTTATCCTATAGGTTCTACTTGGCACAAACACTAATTAAAACATAAAACCACATCCAAACAGAAGCTAGATGTATTATTTATTCCTAAACAGAAGCAAAAACAAAAAAACACAAAATAAAATTGGGTTGCCTCCCAACAAGCGCTATCGTTTAACGCCCCTAGCTAGGCATAAAAGCAAGGATAGATCTAGGTATTGCCATCTTTGGTAGGCAATTCTTCAATGAGGCATCTACCTCCTTTAGAATTTTCTTTCTTCCTAGTAATTGTCAAATTTTCAGGCAAAAGATTAAAAAATTCATCTATAGCAAATGGTTCCTTAATGATGGTAAAAAGATTGGGATGAACACTTATAGATTTAAGATCCGCGGTTTCCGTACTAGATGATTCACCCTTATTCTTAGGAACATACATAAGCTTAGTATTTTTAGTAGAAGAACTTGGAGTGTTTTGAATGGAAGAAAAAGTGGTTCCCAAGTTGTTAATGATACCCTCAAGTTTATCGATTCTTGTAGAGTCTAGATTTATTTTTTCATTAACTATGGGTTCTTTTTCTTTAATATTTTTCAAAGTCATTCCTAACTTAGATCCATATTGGGTAATTTGATTGTGGATCTTTTTATCAAGATTTTCAATTGATTCAACGGTAGCAACTTTATTTTCAATAGCTTCAAGCCTTTGCATAACATGCTCCAAAGTTAACGTAGTTCCATTAATCAAAAGGGGTGGTGAGCCAAATATATCTATTAAAGCATTATAAGAATCAAAAGTATGGCTACCCAAAAAATTCCCTCCGGTAATGGTATCAAGGATATATCTATACCAAGGATTAGCACCTACATAAAAATTGCAAAGAAGAACTGAAGTAGATTGCTTCCTGGTAGATCTATTTTGAGCATTGCAAATTCTATACCAAGCATCTTTTAGATTTTCTCCCTTCCTTTGCTTAAAATTTAGAACTTCATTCTCGGGAGATAACGGAGAAGATAAGAGACTAGTCATGATGACAAGCAAGCAAACTAGCACATGAGCAAACAGAAAGGCAACGGGAAAAAGGCAAGTGGAAAAGAGAGGAGGAGATTGGGAAAGAGAGGGCGAATAAAACGGCAAGGATGAAGTGGGGAAGAGGAAAACGAGAGGCAAATGGCAAATAATGTAATGCGAGAGATAGGGATTGTGATGGGTACTTGGTATTGTTGACTTGCTTGCGTGAGCCTCCCCGGCAACGGCGCCAGTAATTCTTCTTGCTACCTCTTGAGCACTGCGTTGGATTTCCCCGAAGAGGAGAGGATGATGCAGCAAAGTAGCGTAAGTATTTCCCTCAGTTTTTGAGAACCAAGATATCAATCCAGTAGGAGACCACGCACAAGTCCCTCGTACCTACACAAAACGATAGAAACTTGCAACCAACGCGCTTAGGGGTTGTTAATCCCTTCACGGTCACTTACGAAAGTGAGATCTGATAGAGATGATAAATAATATTTTTGGTATTCTTGATAGATAGCTGCAAAGTGAAAAGTAAAAGGCAAAGTAAAAGCAAAGCAAGTAAATAAAGTGATAGAGATTGATATGATGAGAATAGACCCGGGGGCCATAGGTTTCACTAGTGGATTCTCTCAAGAGCATAAGTATTCTACGGTGGGTGAACAAATTACTGTTGAGCAATTGACAGAATTGAGCATAGTTATGAGTATATATAGGCAATGATCATGTATATAGGCATCACGTCCAAAACAAGTAGATCGAAATGATTCTGCATCTACTACTATTACGCCACTCATCGACCGCTATCCAGCATGCATCTAGAGTATTAAGTAAAAACAGAGTAACGCCTTAAGCAAGATGGCATGATGTAGAGGGATAAATTCATGCAATATGATAAAAAAACCATCTTGTTATCCTCGATGGCAACAATACAATACGTGCCTTGCAACCCTTTCTGTCACTAGGTAAGGACACCGCAAGATTGAACCCAAAGCTAAGCACTTCTCCCATTGCAAGAACTACCAATCTAGTTGGCCAAACCAAAAGGATAATTCGAAGAGACTTGCAAAGATAACTCAATCATACATAAAATAATTTAGAGAAGAATCAAATATTTCCCATAGATAATACTGGATCATAAACCCACAATTCATCGGTCTCAACAAACACACCGCAAAAAGAAGATTACATCGAATAGATCTCCACGGGAGAGGGGGAGAACATTGTATTGAGATCCAAAAAGAGAGAAGAAGCCATCTAGCTACTAGCTATGGACCCGAAGGTCTGAAGTAAACTACTCACACTTCATCGGAGGGCTATGGTGTTGATGTAGAAGCCCTCCGTGGTGGATGCCCCCTCCGGCGGAGCTCCGGAACAGGCCCCTAGATGGGATCTCGTGGATATAGAAGGTTGAGGCGGTGGAATTAGGTTTTTGGCTTCTGTTCTGATCGTTCGGGGATACGTAGGTGTCGGTGTCAAAACCGGCGGATCTCGGGTAGGGGGTCCCGAACTGTGCGTCTAGGCGGATGGTAATAGGAGACAAGGGACACAATGTTTTACCCAGGTTCGGGCCCTCTTGATGGAGGTAAAACCCTACGTCCTGCTTGATTAATATTGATGATGTGTGTTACAAGAGTGGATCTACCACGAGATCAAGGAGGCTAAACCCTAGAAGCTAGCCTATGGTATGATTGCTGTTCGTCCTATGGACTAAAGCCATCCAGTTTATATAGACACCGGAGAGGGCTAGGGTTACACAAAGTCGGTTACAATGGTAGGAGATCTACATATCCGTATCGCCAAGCTTGCCTTCCACGCCAAGGAAAGTCCCATCCGGACACGGGACGAAGTCTTAATCTTGTATCTTCATAGTCTTGGAGTCCTGCTGATGATGATAGTTCGGCTATCCGGACAACCCCTAGTCCGGGACTCCCTCAGTAGCCCCCGAACCGGGCTTCAGCGACGACGAGTCCGGCGCGTATATTGTCTTCGGCGTTGCAAGGCGGGTTCTCCTTCAAACTTCATGTTCCTGTCGAATAGTGTTTGGCTTCCTTATAAATGTTGCGCTCCTTGGCTTCTACGCCCAATAATGGCCTTATTTCACATGTCGTATGAATGCGAAAGCTAGGGCATTTTTACATTTTACCCCCTAGCCGCGCAAATGAGCCGCCTATAAGAGAGGCGAGGATCTAGATCCAGCTCACACCATCCTCCATTCGCAAGTTCTCATCGAAGCGCTTCTGACAAAAATCCATTCCATCATGGATAGTCGACGCGGCTCCTCCTCTCGCGCTCCCAGCGCTAAGCCAAGAGATTGGGGGAGATGCTCAGTTCCACATAGCGAGCTAGTGGCGCTCCAAACCGAGGGATATCTTCCCCCAGCCTTCATGGTTCCGGTTTGAGCCGGACTAGCCACCTTCAAGGGTGGCAAGCAGGCGGAGAGCGTCCCCAACCCTTCCAAAGGAGAGCGGGTATGCTTCGTCCCTTATCTAATAAGGGGGCTCGGATTCCCCATACATCCGTTTCTCCGGGGGCTCCTGGAGTCCTACGGACTCCAGCTTCACCACCTCACACCTGCCTCCATTTTGCACATCGCGGGTTTTGTTGCTCTTTGCGAGCTGTTCCTGGGCATCGAGCCCCATTTTGCGTTGTGGAAGAGATTGTTTTGCCTTGTACCCCGTTCTTATGAGGGGTCGATATATCAAGTGGGCGGAGCCGAAATATGGCGCATCGTTGGGACCGGATATCTATCCGGTACCCCAAAGAAGGCATCCGAAGACTGGCCTTCGGAATGGTTCTACATGGAGGACGCCCCTCTGCCGGATCCAGTTCGGATTGGCCTCCCGGAGTTCAGCAGTGCTCTCTTGAAGAAATGCCTGAGTTGGCGCCCGCGAAGCCCTCAACGGGAGGAGGATGGGAGCGTCCATTATCTGATGGGCCGGATCAGGTTACTGGCCCACTCCGGATTGACCATGATTGGGATCATGGCCACGTGCATTATGCGAGGGGTGCAGCCACTCCAATATAGGGGCCACCCTATGTGGGATTTCAACGGGGAAGACAACGCCGCCCGTCACGGCCACAGAGGGCCGAGCTCGGCAGCCGATCTGGCAAAGATCCTGTCCGGCTTGTACAAGGGGGAGGAGGACTTTCTCCGCATGAATCCATTGAACGGATTCTCCATGAATAACCCTCGGAGCTGGGTAAGCAGACGTTTTATCTACCCGATTCATACTTCCAAAGTCAAGTATTTTACTTTGTGATTTCGACGCAGGAGCTGCGCCGGGATGTGGAGGGCATACGAAGCCTAACTCCACAGCCCGAGGATCCGGAACGATCCCTTGATCCGACCTCCGAAGAGGATCCGGACATAAAGGTGGAGCTGATTGACGGGGTGTTCCACCAACTTAGCATGGATAATGCTCTAGTAGCCATTACGGCTGACTACCCCGGCTTGATTCCGGCCTCCCAGGTGACTACGACCGAGGTCTTGACACCATCATTTGATCCGTGCTCAATTCTGATCATCCTATAGTGATGGTGCATCGCAGGAGGTGCCTTTAAGGCGGGAAGCCGAACCTGCGGCGGCTGACCAGCAAGGGTCAGTTCGGCCCAGCAGGCGGAAGAGGAGTGCGACACAAATCGAAACGTCGCCGCAACGGTACGGCGCACCGTTGTTTTTAAGGGAAGGATCCCTATGAGGTATATTAACGCTCATAACACTTTCCAAGAGGAAGAGCGCTCGCCGGACAGTGTCCGGAGAGGTTGCCAATCAAGCCTCCGCCAGCCATGCTCCATCGCGTGGTCCGGAAGTGGAGGCGAACGCAAGGCAAGAGCCGGATGCTCCTCCAACAGAGGATGCCGATAGGCTGTCCACCACCCGGTCTGAGGTGGAGAGCGCCATGAATCACAGGCGTCGCCAGACAGTTCTTCGTGACGCGTGTTTCTCCCCGGAGGCGCTGAATGCCTTTGATGCGGGAAACGCGCACCTCCGTGCTGCTCAAGATGGTTTAACCAGAGCCACGGAGCAGTATGTGAAGGACATACGGGTAAGTAATTTTAATAGTTATATATGCTAGTAGCCCCCAAGACTTAAAATAGTTAAAACAACTGATTTAAGGATCATTTATTATGCAAGATCTTACGGAGAAGAATACCCACCTGTCCCAGGAGCTCCAAGAGTGCAAGGCCCAACTTGAGGCCGCACTAGCCACCTCAAGGGGAGCCACAGAGACCCCCGCTGGTAATACGTTCTTCGAAAAGATAAGTAGTTAACAAAGTGTGGCGTGTGCATAAATCTGACAATAATATTGCAGAGGGCGCCAGACTAGATCCGGACAAGCAACAACTACTGCGTCAGCTAAAGGCCGGCGAGAGGGTGCTTATGAAGGTGCAGCAGGAGAGAAACAAGCTCCAAGATGCCCACATCCAGCTAGGAGAAGAGTTGAAAGGTGTTCGGGCCCAGCTGTCTGGCTCCGTGAAGGAGAATCAGCGGCTTCGTCGCGGCATTTATAGTAAGTGCTTGAGCAAATTCCTTTGAAAAGAAGAATTCGGCGAGGAAGTCGATTGACAGAAATGTGTCTTTAGGTGTGCTCACCGGTCGCCCTGCGGAGGAAATGTCTGGTTCAACGGGTGACCAACTTCCCGAGCTGGTTCAACTGCTCGAATGTGTCTGGCAGGCAATGAGTGGCGTCGTTCAGGCTTTATGGCCTTCCGTCTCCCTACCCGAGGGCCTTGGAGAGCTTGCTGAGAAGCTTCAGGGAGCACGGCGACGCCTCCGTCTGTGGAAAATATTGGCCTGCCGTTAGGGCGCCAGGGAGGCCTGGGCCATGGTGAAGATGCGGTACCCGAAGGCTGACCCAAACCACATGGCCGAGGTCGGACCTGCGGGGCCTGATGGGAAGGAGATCCCTGTGAGCTTGATGTACGGCCAAGTAGAACTGGCCGCGAAATATTCCCAACAGGACTGTAAATTAGACAGCCTGTTAGATGGGATTGAAGAGGAGTATAATCAGTCAGTTTGACGATGTAATTTGAAATGACATGTAAAATGCCTTCTAGCCGGATTGTAGATCGTTTGTCTTTGCGGACCTTTTCACTTCAACCTCCGGACCCAACAGTCTGGAGTGTGTCCGAATACCCTTACGGTTATAGAAGAACTGGAGCATGCGTGGAGACAAGGCGTCGGGGTCATAATTGCTTTATCAGACAAGTGCCCAACTAGCTATGTTATTTTACATGGTTAGTAAGAAACATCTTCCAGGGAGAATAGTTCCGTTAAGGGTTCCTTTCCCTGGGAGGCATGCCCTAAAGTGCATGTCCGGACTGCGAAAATAGCAGAAAAAGCATCTGGGGGCAAATAAATAAGTAAGTAATAAATCATCTTTCAAGTCAGCGACCGAATATTATCTTAAGAACGCTAGCTTTCGGCTTCACCCAGTCTGAGGTACACATCCGGCTGACCCGGCAGTAACAATCGCAGAGGTGCTCCCTTTACCTCCTAGCCGAACAGTCGGGAATGTAGGGGTAAGCACAGGAGCCAGGCAACCCAGCTTGGCCAAAACTTAAGTCATATCGATGCATATAATGGTGAATAAAAGGTACATGCGGAAGTATGACACATGTGTTGGGCATGAAGCCCGTATAAATAAACTTCTGTTAAAGAAGCCCCCAGGTATAACGAGTGCTAGGAGCACATCGAGTGTGTGCGAACAATGCGCAAATCAGCCTATCAAAGGTATTGGAAAAAAAAGTGGGAAGAAAGAGGGGGACAAGAGATAGTGAAAATGTAAAAAGATGGACGGAGGAGTGAGATGAACACTGAGTCCGGCGCTAGGTGTAGAATCTTCGTAGACGGGCTGCGTTCCATGGGTCCGGCTCGAGTCGGTTGTCAGATGCGTTGCGTAGACGGTATGCTCCGCCGGTCAGGACTTGGTCGATGATGAAGGGACCTTCCCACTTGGGCTTAAGTTTGTCCTTTTTCTTGTCCAGCAGGCATAGAACAATGTAGCGACCCGACCCAAATGGATCAAGTCTCTGTGCTTACGTGTCATCCGTGGATCGGTATGCTGACACACACAGTACTCGAGGATTTATAACAGAGGTAAATCACATGTATAAAGTAAAGTAAATACTATTACCTCAATGCAAAATAGCGGAAGCAACAAGGTTGTGGATTCCCATCAACACCAACGGCAAAATTGAGTATAGGAAATCGTAACCCTAACGTATCACTTACTCGTCGTAAGATCCTGCAACATGAGACGTTGCAGCCACAGAGGGTCAGTACATTGAATGTACTGGCAAATTCACACCATAGAGCAATGATGAATAAAGGCTATCACTACATGCATATTTGGCTGGTGGAAAAGCTCTATGGTTACCGTTTTGCATAAAGCTAATTTTTCCCTACTGTAAAGGAATAAATTTATTTAACTATCATGGTGGTTGTTAAACATTGAGAATGGTTGACAGCATTCTCAATCCCAATTAAAAGTACTCATTAAAAACCCAACAATATTAGTTAAAGTAACATGATGAGATTCACACGATATCCAGGTACTAGATACTCAAAACGTCCATAACCGGGGACACGGCTAATCATGATTAGTTTGTACACTCTGCAGAGGTTTGAGCACTTTTCCCCACAAGACTCGATCGCCTCCGTTTGGTTTCTCGCACTACAGGGTGTTTGAGAAATGGATGACCGAGACATAGTCTTTCAGAAGTGCTAGCACCTTACAATGGGTAGACCGGTACACCTACATCCCCTACATCTGCTAGTCCACCACTATAAGAGTTCGCACGACTTAGTCAACTATGCCAGAGCCCATAATGGCTTGTGGCTGCACACGGAAGTTACTAGCATGAATTATCTTATGATCCCTTTGAGCCTGGGTGGCGGTCCATAGGAAAAATCACACGGTAACCCCGGGATTTCCCAAAAAAAACAGGCAATCACTGGGTACCCCAGGTGCCTCAATCCACCCAGATGTGTATTTAAGTTGCCACGTTAGATAAACCATTAATTAACAAATCTCACATCTGTCATGGATATTCACTCACCCAATCCACGTCTACTAGCATAGCATGGCATAATAAGCAAGCGTAGAAGTAACTCCCAAGGGTTTGATAATAAAACAGGTAATAGGTGCTACCTCAATCTACTTCCCAAAACCCACAATTTAATTAGATCCTAATCATGCAATGTTTGAGGATTGAACTAATGCAATAAAACTGGGTATGAGAAAAGGTATGATCAAAGTGTGAACTTGCCTGCAATGTTGATGAAGATGATTCGCACTCAAAACTCTTGATAGTTCTACTCGTCTCACTCCGTTCAATCTATCGTAAGCAAACAATAGTAACCACACATAAGCAATCACTCAAAAGACCAGAAAGAACGAAGAAAACAATTCGTAAAACTTCAAAACCAAGTCAAAAACTCTTGCAACATAAAACAATTTCTAACAGTACCAAAATTATGTGAATTTGGCCTTATCAGAAAGTTTAGGTCAAGAGCTTCAAGATGCAAAAAGAATCAAATAAATCGGAGTTATAAAACTCAAGTTATGATCAAATGAAGTTCAAATACAAATCTGATCTAATTCAAATTTTAAACTTTCCAAAACATGTTTGAGTTGGATTACTGGATAGAGGAGATCATAACGAAGAGGTGTGCATTGGTTTCGTTGGATTTGGATAAACGAGTAAAAAGTTGTGAGTGTTTGAAGTCCAGGGGCTAATCTGTAAATAAAATATTCACAGACGGGTCCCTGGCCGAAGAACTAAAATAAAAGAAAAAGACTAAATAGTGAACGTTCGTTACCGATTCGCTAACGAACGAAAATCGTTCGCTACCGAACCCTATCTAATGAACGCTCGCAAAATAAACTAATTTAAAATATCAAAACCGATCTAGAAACTTTAAAGAAAAACCGGGCGGGTTAGCGGTTTATACCGGTTCACCGAATTAAAACCGGCGGCGGCGGCGAACGAACTCCGGCGAAACGGCGTGGGGCACCGGCGGGCGGCTCCGGTCGTCGGAGGAGACGGCGAGGCGCACAGGGAGGGGCGGCGCTGGGCGGCGGGTGCGGTGGTGGCGACGGTGGTGGGCATAGGCGGCGAGGGTGGCGGCTCCGGGCGGCGGCGCGGGGCGGATCTCGCTGGCGGCGGCGACTTGGGCGGCGGGGCGGCGAGCGAGGGGAGAGAGGAGAGACGGGGCCGGGGCGGCTTAAATAGGCGGGGAGGCGGCCTCGGGAGGCGTGGATAAGGGGCAAAGGCGGCAGGGAGAGTCCGGCCGCGGCACGGACGTCGAGGCGGCAGCGGAGACGTGCGGGGTTCGGTCTTCCGCTGGAGATCGGGGACGACCCGGGGTGGGCTGGCGCGGCGCTGGGCCGGCTGGGCTTCGGCCCAGTCGGTCCGAAGAGTTTTCTTTTTAAAAAAAATCATTTTCACAGACAAAAATAAATAAAAACAGAACAGAATAAATATATTATATAGGCATATAATATATCAGAATCTTCAGAAAAATATTTTCTACAGCATGGACATTTTTTTAAAATTAAATAAAATTCACAAAAATTCTAATAATTCAAACAGCGCTCCTGCTCTAATAAAATCCAATAAAAATCAATTTAAAAATACCAAAAATTATTCAAAATTATTTTTCTCAAATTTTCTGATGTAGGGAATCATGTTACCCTATTTTCCATTTATTTTATTTTTGGAGAAAAATAATTTGAATAAAACTCCAATAACTCCAAACTGGAAAATAAATTCAAAAGAACTTTGAATTTAATTCTTTGAAACTCCCAACTCATATTTCATATGTTTGGAAGAAGTCATTTTATCTTCTATCGTGAAAATCATTGAGTTGCATAAAGTTCCAGAATTGGAAATATTTTCCAAATGAAATTCAAATATTTTCAACACCCCTTGTCATTTAAATAAATGGAAGAAGTCATGTCATCTTCTCTCCAGGGTTTTGTGGTGAAAATAAATTTGAATTCACGAAGATCATAAAAGCAAAATGAAAGTTTGGGAAAGTCCTTTTATTCCCTCTCATTTAACTTTCAAAAAGTTTCAAATTTCACTCAATCAATCACACAACAATCAAACAAACAATCAAAACTATCTATTTAATATAACATTCCAAAATTTAGAATTTTGGGATGTTACAAACAAGTTCGCCAACATTGTAAGTTTTGGCCCGTACTTCTCTGCTTTGATATCTTCGAGCCTGCTGTAAAATGCGGAACGAGCTTTTGCCACGTTCCGCTCCTCCTCTAAGGCGTCCAAACTGTCCTGCCGATCCAGCTCGGCTTCTCTTTCTTCGTACATGCGCATGCGAGGTGAGTCATGAATTATATCGCAGGGCAGAACTGCCTCTGCGTCGTACACCATAAAAAATGGTGTGAATCCGGTAGTTCGGTTTAGCGTGGTCCGCAGCCCCCAGAGTACGGAGTCGAGCTCCTCTACCCAGTGCGTGTTAGATTCCTTGAGGGACCGCACTAGTCTGGGTTTGATGCTGCTCATGATTAGACCATTTGCTCGCTCGACTTGACCATTAGTTTGAGGGTGATAGACTGAAGCGTAGTCGAGCTTGATGCCCATGTTTTTGCACCAGAGTTTAACCTCGTTGGCCGTGAAATTCGTGCCGTTATCGGCGATGATGCTGTGGGGGACGCCAAAGCGGTGTACTACCCCGGATATGGAGTCTATCATAGGTCCGGATTCTGCCATTTTAACCGGCTTGGCTTCAATCCATTTGGTGAATTTGTCCACCATGACCAATAAGTATTTGTGCTTGTGGGTTCCCCCTTTAAGGGGTCCAACCATGTCAAGCCCCCAGACCGTGAACGGCCAGGTGATGGGTATAGTTTTGAGGGCGGTGGGTGGCATGTGGCTCTGATTAGCAAAGAGCTGGCAACCGACGCATCGTTGGACTAAGTCCTGAACATCTGCCCGGGCTGTTGGCCAATAAAATCCTGTATGGAAGGCCTTGCCTACAAGGGCCCGGGCTGCGGCGTGGTGCCCGCCGAGTCCGGCGTGAATTTCAGCCAGGAGATTTCGCCCCTCCTCTTCGGAGATACACCTTTGAAGGACTCCGGTTGTGCTTTTCTTATAAAGTTCTCCCTCATGGACCTTGTAGGCTTTAGATCGCCGAACTATGCAGCGGGCCTCATTTTGGTCTTCGGGAAGTTCCTGCCTAATTAAATAGGCTAGGAATGGTTCTGTCCACGGGGCAATTACTGCCATTATTTCGTGGGCTGAAGGTGTTATTTCATTGGCTGAGCCGCCGATTGTGTCAGAATTGTCTGAGTTAGGTGATGCAGCTGGCTCCGGATTGCTATTTCCAGACTCCTCTTCCCATAGTACGGATGGCTTAAAGAGCCTTTCCAGGAAGATGTTTGGAGGGACGGCGTCGCGTTTTGCGCCGATGCGTGCTAACACGTCTGCTGCCAGGTTATTATCCCGGGCTACATGGTGGAATTCGAGTCCTTCGAACCGAGCTGACATTTTTAGGACGGCGCTGCGGTAAGCTGCCATTTTCGGATCTTTGGCGTCAAAGTCTCCATTTACTTGGGATATTGCGAGGTTTGAATCCCCGCGCACCTCTAGGCGTTGAATGCCCATGGAGATTGCCATCCGGAGGCCATGCAGGAGGGCCTCGTATTCGGCTGCGTTGTTGGAGTCCATGTACATTATTTGAAGTACATATTGGACTGTGTCTCTAGTTGGGGACGTCAAGACGACGCCAGCCCCCAAGCCGGCCAACATTTTGGATCCGTCGAAATGCATGATCCAATTGGAGTACGCGCCGTACTCTTTAGGGAGTTCGGCTTCGGTCCATTCGGCGACGAAGTCAGCCAGAACTTGCGATTTTATAGCTCGCCGTGGTTTGTAGGTTATGTCAAATGGTAAGAGCTCAATGGCCCATTTTGCAATCCTGCCCGTTGCGTCGCGATTGTTTAAAATATCATTGAGAGGTACTTCGGAGGCCACCGTTATGGAACACTCTTGAAAGTAGTGTCGTAGCTTCCGGGATGCCATGAACACTGCATACGCTATCTTTTGATAATGTGGGTACCGGGACTTGCATGGAGTTAAGACAGTGGATACGTAGTACACTGGTTTTTGAAGAGGGAATCTGTGCCCTTCTGTTTCTCGTTCGACGACGAGTACCGCGCTGACAACCTGATGTGTTGCTGCGATATATAATAACATAGGTTCGCCCAGGTTGGGCGCGGCCAGGACCGGATTTGTTGCCAGTATGGCCTTGATTTCTTCGAGTCCGGCCGTGGCGGCATCCGTCCATTCGAGGTGTTCGGTGCGTCGGAGGAGGCGATAGAGGGGCAGAGCCTTTTCTCCCAGACGGGAGATGAAGCGGCTTAGGGCCGCTACGCACCCTGTTAGTTTTTGTATTTGCTTGAGGTCTTTTGGGATATCCAATTGTGACAGAGCTCGGATCTTGGCTGGGTTTGCTTCAATTCCTCTACCGGATACAATGAAGCCCAAAAGCTTTCCGGCTGGTACTCCGAAGACACATTTTTCCGGGTTGAGCTTAATGTCATATGCTTGGAGGTTGTCAAATGTCACCCTCAAGTCATCTACTAGGGTTTCGACGTGTTTGGTCTTGATGACCACATCGTCTACGTATGCCTCTACTATTTTGCCTATCTGGGTAGCCAGACATGTCTGAATCATGCGCTGATATGTTGCGCCGGCGTTTTTGAGTCCGAAGGGCATTGTGTTGAAGCAGAATGGCCCGTATGAAGTAATGAAAGCCGTTGCGGCCTGGTCTTTTTCCGCCATCTTGATTTGATGGTATCCAGAGTATGCGTCGAGGAAGCACAATGAATCGTGCCCTGCGGTAGCATCGATAATTTGGTCGATGCGAGGGAGAGGGAAAGGGTCCTTTGGACAGGCCTTGTTAAGGTCTTTGAAATCGACGCAGAGGCGCCAGGATTTGTCCTTTTTTGGTACCATTACTAGGTTGGCTAGCAGTCCAGATGTTTGATATCTCTGATGAATCCGGCTTCTAAGAGCTTGGCTAGCTCCTCTCCCATTGCCTGTCTTTTGGGTTCGGAAAATCGCCGAAGAGCTTGTTTGACTGGCTTGAATCCTTTTAGGATATTTAGGCTGTGCTCTGTCAGCCTGCGTGGGATTCCTGGCATGTCTGAGGGGTGCCGGGCAAAAATGTCCCAATTTTCCTGGAGGAATTCTCGTAGTGCGGCTTCTACATCAGGATTTAATTGTGCCCCAATGGATGACGTCTTTGTGGGGTCCGTTGGATGGACCTGAAATTTGACTATTTCGTCTACTGGTTTGAAAGAGGTGGACTTGGACCTCTTGTCGAGTATCACATCGTCCCTATCCACCCTGGAGCGCAGCGCAGTTAATTCCTCTGCCGCTAGGGCTTCAGATAATGCCTCTAGGGCCAGTGCGGCTGTCTTATTTTCAGCGCGGAGTGCTGTATCTGGATCACTGGTGAGAGTGATTATTCCATTGGGTCCGGGCATTTTGAGCTTCATGTACCCGTAATGGGGTAAAGCTTGGAAGATTGTGAATGCCTCTCGCCCTAACAAAGCGTGATATCCGCTGCCGAATGGGGCCACTTGGAACGTGACCTCTTCGGACCTGTAATTGTCCGGCGAGCCGAACACTACATCTAGTGTTATTTTTCCTGTGCAGCGTACTTCTCGACTAGGGATTATTCCCCTGAAGGTTGTGCTGCTCCGCTTGATGCGGCTCCAGTCAATTTCCATTTTTTGAAGAGTTTCTTCGTAGATGAGGTTTAATCTGCTGCCGCCATCCATGAGTACCTTGGTAAGACGAAAGTTGTCCACTATCGGACTGAGGACCAATGCGGCTGGTGCTCTAGCTGTTCGGAATTTAGGTTCGTCACTGGCATTGACGGTGATAGCCGTGTCACTCCATGGATTTGTTGTTGCTACTTGGTAGACTTCGGTGAGGCTGCAGATTGTTCGTTTCCGCATGTTATTTGATGCGAAAGTCTCGAAGACTGTTAATACCGTACTGGTGCTGCTGGGATGGTTGCCCGGGGCTAAAAAGCCTTCGCCACTTTTGGCCACCTGCCGTAATATCCAACATGCTTGAAGGCTATGTGTTGGAGTGGCGCCCTCCGTACTGTGGATTTTGCAGGGTCCGTTGAGATCCCTCCAGTATGGTTCCGTACCCTCTAGGGGTTTTTTGATTTTTGGTTTTTAACCCAGGTGCTTGAGTATGACGCACCCTTTTATTTCGGACTGGGGTTGCATTCAGGGCCGGATTGTCCCAAAACCTAGTTTTGGTTTTCTAGGCACTCTCCATCGCGCAGTATTTTTGTACAATGGTCGCTAGGTCGACGAAGCGTCTCACTTCGCGACGACTGATAGCGTTTATGATTCCCTTGTCCGTGCAATTGTTGCAGAAGATTGAAATCGCGCTTTCTTCACGGCAGTCCTTTATCCTGTTCATAACCAGGAGGAATCTGGCCCAGTACTAATGTACTGTTTCATCGGGCTCTTGCCGTATTTGAGATAGATCACTTATGTTTGGGTGGGCGGGTGGAATCAAGTTTGGAACCCCACCCGATCTGAGGCTCAAAGGCCAAGAAGCTTCCGGATTCGGAAGCTTGGTTTGCTGGACGCTTTCCAACAAATCTGGTCCGATGCCTGACTTTAGGTTCAGTATTTGATTAGCATCCGTCCCTCCGCGGAAATCCGGCATGGAGGGATCGGGAATCCGGACATAGTTGGTTTTTAACATAGAAGAAGAGTCACCGCATTGTTCCTCTATCACAACAACGTGGTGGGTAACCTGGGGAGAGTTAATTTCTCTCAGATCGGTTTTAAGCCCAATCTGATCGTAGTCGATAGCGACTCCCAGGGCGGCGATGCGATCCAAGAGCTCGTTTACGGAGGAGAGCTCAATCGGATCTAGCTGCTCGGTGAATTCCGAGCTGACGTGAAGATCGCTTTTAATGACCTAAGAGGTCATTGTCGGAGCGGTGGCCGAACAGGAGGTTATAAGAAAACCGCCTAGCCGGATAGTTTGGCCAGCGGCCAAAGCTCCCTTGACGACGGTGCCGTCTTTAAATACGGGAAAAGGCATCCTTCCTGATGGTGACGGCATAGAGGAACTCTCAATGAAAGCACCAATCTCGGTGTCAAAACCGGCGGATCTCGGGTAGGGGGTCCCGAACTGTGCGTCTAGGCAGATGGTAACAGGAGACAAGGGACACGATGTTTTACCCAGGTTCATGCCCTCTTGATGGAGGTAAAACCCTAAATCCTGCTTGATTAATATTGATGATGTGTGTTACAAGAGTGGATCTACCACGAGATCAAGGAGGCTAAACCCTAGAAGCTAGCCTATGGTATGATTGTTGTTCGTCCTATGGACTAAAGCCATCTGGTTTATATAGACACCGGAGAGGGCTAGGGTTACACAAAGTTGGTTACAATGGTAGGAGATCTACATATCCGTATCGCCAAGCTTGCCTTCCACGCCAAGGAAAGTCCCATCCGGACACGGGACGAAGTCTTAATCTTGTATCTTCATAGTCTTGGAGTCCGACTGATGATGATAGTTCGGCTATCCGGACACCCCCTAGTCCGGGACTCCCTCAGTAGGTATATATAGGAGGAAGGAGTATGTCAGTGGAGCGTCGAGGGGCCCACGAGGTAGGGGGCGCTCCCTCCACCCTCATGACCGCCTCTGGCACTTCTTGGAGTAGGGTCCAAGTCTCCTGGATCATGTTCGGTTGGAAAATCACGATCCCGAAGGTTTCATTCCGTTTGGACTCCGTTTGATATTCCGTTTCTTCGAAACACTGAAATAGGCAAAAAAAACAGCAATTCTGGGTTGGGCCTCCAGTTAATAGGTTAGTCCCAAAAATAATATAAAAGTGGAAAATAAAGCCCAATATAGTCCAAAACAGTAGATAAAGTAGCATGGAGCGATCAAAAATTATAGATACGTTGGAGACGTATCAGTGATGAACATGAACCTAGCGATAATGTTAATGATGATGTTCATATAGATGCTCAACCTAGCAATAATAATGATGTAGAGATTGAACCTGCTGTTGATCTTGATAACTCACAATCAAAGAATCAACGTTATGATAACAGAGACTTTGTTGCTAGGAAGCGCGGTAAAGAAAGAGAACCATGGGTTCAGAAACCCATGCCTTTTCCTCCTAAGCCATCCAAGAAAAAGGATGATGAGGATTTTGAGCGCTTTGCTGAAATGATTAGACCTATCTTCTTACGTGTGCGCTTAACTGATATGCTTAAAGTAAATCCTTATGCTAAATACATGAAGGATATCATTACAAATAAAAGAAAGATACCAGAAGCTGAAATTTCCACCATGCTTGCTAATTACACTTTTAAAGGTGGAATACCAAAGAAACTAGGAGATCCAGGAGTACCAACTATAGCATGCTCCATTAAAAGAAATTATGTTAAAACTGCTTTATGTGATCTTGGAGCCGGTGTTAGTGTTATGCCTCTCTCTTTATATCGTAGACTTGAATTGAATAAGTTGACACCTACTGAAATATCTTTGCAAATGACCGATAAATCAACTGCTATACCTGTCGGTATTTGTGATGATGTGCCTGTTGTGGTTGCAAATGTCACCATCTTAACGGGCTTTCTTATTCTTGATATTCCCAAGGACGACAGTATGTCGATTATCCTTGGTAGACCCTTTTTGAATACTGCAGGGGTTGTTATTGATTGCAACAAAGGCAATGTCACTTTCATGTTAATGGTAATGAGCATACGGTACACTTTCAGAGGAAACAACCTCAAGTTCATAGCATCAATTCTATTAGAAAAATTCCAACTATCATTATTGGAGGTGTTGAATTTCCTCTTCCTACTGTCAAGAAGAAATATGATATTCTTATTACTGGGGATGTTCATATCCCGCTGAGGTAACCTAGTGTTATTCGAAATTTCTCCGGTTTCATGTTATTCGGAATGCGTTTGTTAACAAGACTTGATCAACCTTGTTAGTGGATTCCTTTTGATGATCATGAGATGGATGAAACTAGAAGGCACAACCTTTTGTACCCTCCTTTTACTTTCTGTTATTTAGAATAAATAAAGCAAAAATAGTATTATATGTCTGTTTTCTGATCCATGCAATAAAAAATATCTCGAAAATAAAAGTTCTCCAAATGCCCTACAAAGTTAGTATGATTTTTTATGGAATATTTGAGGATTTTAGGCACTGAGAACACGGCAGGGGGGCAAGCACATGGCCACGAGGGTCCAGGGCGCGCCCACTCTGACTGGGCGCGCCCCCTACCTCATGGGCCCATGGTGGCCCCCCCTCCACTTATTCCTGCACCCACACACTCCATCTTCCTCCCAAAAAATCACCATCCAGCTCAAGCACGAGTTCTAGCTCATTTTGCTGCGATTTTCGATCTCCTTGCTCAAAGCCCCATTCACAAAACTGCTTTGGGAGATTGTTCTTTGGTATGTGACTCCTCCATTGGTCCAATTAGTTTTTGTTCTAGTGCTTTATTCATTGCAAATTTTTGCTGTCTAGGTGACCCTGTTCTTGAACTTGCATGTCAAATTTATGAGGTCCCAAGTAATTCTAATGCATGATATAGGCTCTAGGCACTTGTGGGAGTAGTTGCTATCAGTTTTATTGAGTTTGGTTCACTTTTATTTTGAGTTACTAAAAATTTCAGAAATCTTTCAGAGGAAGAAATATGTTTAGGAAAATGTACCAAGGTGGTTCTTCAAGAAAGAAAGGACCCAGGCGTGCTATGCGTGAGCAAGACGACGAACCACCAAGGGAAGCTGATGTACGGCCTTGTGAATGGCTGTCAGAAGAGTTTATGGTCAATGCAGGCATCAAGGATGAATTTGTCGCATATGTGCGTAATGCCAATCTTGAGGACTTCATGCAAGATAAGTATCCTCGGTACTACTATTTTACTGATTCATTCATGAGAAGGTTTAAATTTACATCTTCACGTAATTCTCAGAGTGTCCTATTTGATATTTATGATCAATCATAGACCATGGACCTAGAAGATTTTACTACTGCTTGCAAACTCCTGCAGTGGGACAATGTTAATGAACCCTGTAAATCTGAATATAAAGACTTTCTTGCTAGTATTACTGTGGGAGAATCTAGAGATATAGCACAAGCTACCATAGGGAGCATTCATTTTCCTGTTATACATTATTTTGCTCTCTTCATTGGTAGATGCATTAATGGTAAAGATGAAGTATGTCACATGTGTGTCCCTGATCTTTGTGTCCTCAAGAGTGCTGTATTAGGTAATAAAGATTACAACTTGGGGGCAATTGTTGCATGTAGGTTGCATAATAATGGTTTATCTGGAGATTTGTTTGGAGGGATTTATGCGACTCATGTTGCTAATTATCTTGGTATACCTCCAGTGAGGGTGATAGGGAATTGTCCCCCGCTTATTTAGATTATGACGCTATGGTCAATCATCATTTTCTTGTGAGGAATGAACAATTCCTCCAGTATCGACTAATCTTTGACAGACGTCGCTCTGTCCATGTTACTCTCCCTGCTCCTGCCCTTTTTGATTATCAGGAAAAAATAAGATATGTTGTAACCATGGAGGAGGCAACCGCACAGGAGAGGAGAGCGGAAGTAGCTCGCCACCATGTCGCAGCTCAGGAGGCAATGGCTGTTGCATCTCAGTACGACCCCAGTTATAACTTCGGATATCAGCCAGGCTATCCTTTGCAATAGACCAACTTAGGCCAAAAGCCTAAGCTTGGGGGAGTACGTATTTCTCACCGACATTACATTCATGTTCACACACTTATTCTAGTTGTCGATGCTCATACTTTTTCATTGTACTATCCATGCTAGTTTAATTTCTTTTTCTAGCTTTCTTCTTGTGTGTTTGATAAACTTTAAGAAAAACCAAAAAAATAGTTAGTTTAATTTCCATGCTTGTAGTAACAATTAAAAGAAAACCCAAAAGGATTTCTCGTTCTTCTTTTGCTAGTTGGGATCTTTCCCGTGTAAATAGTTTTATTTCTTTTCTTTCCTTTGGGGGTAGAGAGGAGAAGACCATAATGAAAATGTTTAGTGGCTCTCATATGCATGATTGTTGATTTAACTTAGAGCCCATATTACTTTGTCTTCTCTCTTGAATTGAATGCTTGCAGATTCCAGCTTAGTCCAATGCATGTGCACTATTATTATTATACACATCGTTCGGTCGTGCAAGTGAAAGGCAATAATGACGATATATGATGGACTGATTGATACGAGAGAAGCTGGTATGAACTCGACCTCTCTTGTTTTTGTAAATATGATGAGTTCATCGTTCCTGATTCAGCTTATTATGAATAAACATGTTTGCAATGACAATTAGAGATTATAGTTGCTTATGCCATTCTTAATTAGCTAGGATCTTATAATGGTTTACCTTGTGCGCCAACATGCTATTAAAATGGTTGTGATGTGGTATGATAGGGTGGTATCCTCCTTTGAGTGATTCAAGTGACTTGAATTGGCACATGTTCACGCATGTAGTTGAAACAAATCAATATAGCCTTCACGATATTTATGTTCATGGTGGATTATATCCTACTCAGGCTTGCACTCGGTGTTGATTAATTTTAATGCATGTTCATGACTATTGTCGCTCTCTCAGTTGGTCACTTCCTAGTCTTTTGCTAGCCTTCACCTGTACTAAGCGGGAATACTGCTTGTGCATCCAAACTCCATAAACCCCAACGTTATTCCATATGAGTCCACCATACCTTCCTACGTGGTATTTACCTGCCATTCCAAGTAAATTTGTATGTGCCAAACTCCAAACCTTCAAATGAAATTTTGTTCTGTATGCTCGAGCAGCTCATGTTTCAACTAGGGTTGTCTATATCTTCCATTCTAGGTGGGTTATTCTCAAGGGGAGTGGAGTCCACTCCTCATTCACGAGAAAATGGCTGGTAACTGGGATGCCCAGTCCCATGATCAAAAAGATCAAAGCAACTCGAAATAATTAAACAAAACTTCCCCAGGGCTGTTGCTAGTTGGAGGCACTCGTTGTTTCGAGCAAGCCATGGATTGATGCTTGTTGGTGGTGGGGGAGTATAAACTTTACCATTCTGTTTGGGAACCGCCTATAATGTATGTAGCATGGAAGATATCGAGATCTCATAGTTGTTGTGTTGACAGTGAAAGTATACCGCTCAAAATGTTATTCATCTCTATTTTAAAGTCGAGCTCTGGCACCTCTACAAATCCATGCATCCCTCTGCGAAGGGCCTATCTATTTACTTTTATGTTGAGTCATCACCCTCTTATTAAAAAGCACACGCTGGAGAGAACATTGTCATTTGCATGCATTACTATTAGTTTATATTGGGTATGACTTGACTGGATCTCTTTTACCATGAATTACAATGTTTAGTCAGTCCTTGATCTTTAAAGGTGCTCTACATTTATGTTTTGCAGTCTCAGAAAGGGCTAGCGAGATACCATCTTGTTATATCATATTATGATTGTTTTGAGAAAGTGTTGTCATCCAAGATTTATTATTGTTGCTCACTAGTTGATTATGCCATTGACATGAGTAAACATGAGGCCTAAATGTTATTGTGAATATGGTTAGTTCATAATCTTTGCTGAAAACTTGAATGCTGGCTTTACATATTTACAACAAGAAGAGCAAACAGAGTTTGTAAAAGTTTTTCTTTATCACTTTCAGTTTGTCAACTGAATTTCTTGAGGACAAGCAAAGGTTTAAGATTAGGGGAGTTGATACGTCTCCAACGTATCTACTTTTCCAAACACTTTTGCCCTTATTTTAGACTCTAACTTGCATGATTTGAATGAAACTAACCCGGACTGACGCTGTTTTCAGCAGAACTGCCATGGTGTTATTTTTGTGCAAAAAACAAAAGTTCTCGAAATGACCTGAAAATCCACGGAGATTACTTTTGGAAAATATAAAAAATATAGGCAAAAGAATCATGGCCATGGGGCCCACACCCTGTCCACGAGGGTGGGGGGCGCGCCCCCTCCCCCTGGGCGCGCCCCTTGCTTCGTGGGCCCCTTGGAGCTCCACTGACCTCAACTCCAACTCTATATATTTGCTTTCATGGAGAGAAAAATCAAAGAGAAAGTTTCATCGCGTTTTACGATACGGAGCCGCCGCCAAGTCCTAATCTCTCTCGGGAGGGCTGATCTGGAGTCCGTTTGGGGCTCCGGAGAGGGGGATTCATTGTCGTCGTCATCATCAACCATCCTCCATCACCAATTTCATGATGCTCACCGCCGTGCGTGACTAATTCCATCGTAGGCTTGCTGGACGGTGATGGGTTGGATGAGATTTATCATGTAATCAAGTTATTTTGTTAGGGTTTGATCCCTAGTATCCACTATGTTCTGAGATTGATGTTGCTGTGACTTTGCTATGCTTAATGCTTGTCACTAGGGCCCGAGTGCCATGATTTCAGATCTGAACCTATTCTGTTTTCATGAATATATGTGAGTTCTTGATCCTATCTTGCAAGTCTATAGTCACCTATTATGTGTTATGATCCGACAACCCCGAAGTGACAATAATCAGGACACTTCTCGGTGAGGACCGTAGTTTGAGGAGTTCATGTATTCACTATGTGTTAATGATTTGGTCCGGTACTCTATTAAAAGGAGGCCTTAATATCCCTTAGTTTCCACTAGGACCCTGCTGCCACGGGAGGGTAGGACAAAAGATGTCATGCAAGTTCTTTTCCATAAGCACGTATGGCTATATTCGGAATACATGCCTACATTACATTGATGAATTGGAGCTAGTTCTGTGTCATCCTATGTTATAACTATTACATGAGGAGTCGCATCCGACATAATTATCCACCACTGATCCAATGCCTACGAGCTTTTCACATATTATGATTTGCTTATTTACTTTAGCGTTGCTACTGTTACCATTACTATCATACTACTTTGCTACTAAATTCTTTGCTGCAGATACTAAGTTATCCAGGTGTGGTTGAATTGACAACTCAACTGCTAATACTTGAGAATATTCTTTGGCTCCCCTTGTGTCGAATCAATAAATTTGGGTTGAATACTCTACCCTCAAAAACTGTTGCGATCCCCTATACTTGTGGGTTATCATCGAACCCAATGAGGAGTAGAAGGAAATGACAAGTGGTTTTCAACAAGGTATTTTGTGCAGGCATTGAAGTTGCCGGTAATAGATAGTTTGATAGCAAGATAATTTTGCAATGAGAAAGTAATAGTAACGGTAACACAAGTGCAGCAAGGTAGCTCAATCCTTTTTGTAGCAAAGGACATGCTGGAACGGTATCTTATAATAAGCAAAGCATTCTTGAGGACACACGAGAATTTCATCTAGTCACGTTCATCATGTTTGTTTGATTCACGTTCGCTAATTTGATAATATGATATGTGGGTGGACCGGTGCTTGGGTGTTGTTCTTTCTTGAACAAGCCTCCTACTTATGAATAACCCCTCTCGCGAGCATCCGCAACTACAAAAAAAATATTAAGATAAAATCTAACCATAGCATTAAACTTATGGATCTAAATCAGCCCCTTACGGAATAGCACATAAACTAGGGTTTAAGCTTCTTTCACTCTAGAAACCCATCATCTAATAACTACGCCACAATGCATTCCCTTAGGCCCAAAGTTGGTGAAGTGTCATGTAGTCTACGTTCACATAACACCACTAAGGGAATCACAACATACATATTATCAAAATATCGAAGGAATACCAAATTCACATGATTACTTATGACAAGAATTCTCCCATGCACTCAAGAACAAAAGTAACTACTCACAAAACATATTCATGCTCAAGATAAGAGGGGTATTGAATTGCATAATAGACCTGAACATATAATCTTCCACCAAATAAACCATCTAGCATCAACTACGAGATGTAATCAACACGACTAGTCAACTCCAGGTACCAATCTGAGGTTTTGATACAAAGATTCAACACAAGAGGTGAACTAGGGTTTTGAGATGAGATGGTGTTGTTGAAGATGTTGATGAAGATTGGCCCTCCCACGATGAGAGGGTTATTGGTGATGACGATGGCTTCGATTCCCCCCTCCCGAAGGGAAGTATCCTCGGTAGAATCTCTCCATCAGAGAGAAAAAGTGCTCCTGCCCAAGTTCTGTATCAAGATGGCGGCGTTCCATCTCGAAAGTCTTCTCCTTATTTTTTCTAGGGCAAATGGCATTATGTACCAGAAGATGGGCACCAAAAGCGGGCCAGGGAGCCCACTACCCACCAGGGCACGCCCTGGTGCCTAGTGGGCACCCGGGTGGCCCCCTCCGGTATTTCTTTTCTCCAATATTTTTATATATTCCAAAATAAATCACCATAAAATTTCAGCTCATTTGGAGATGTGCGGAATAGGTATCTCTGACGTAGCTTTTTCAGGTCCAGAATTCCAGCTGCCGGTAATCTCCCTCTTTGTGTAAACCTTGCATATTATGAGAGAAAAAGCATTAGAATTACTCCACCAAAGTGTTATGTTGAATAAAAACAATATAAATAGCAGTAGGAAAACATGATGCAAAATGGACATATCAGGCATCATAGACAGTGGAAGTTGCCAGAACATGGCAAGTGAAGAACTTTACTCTAGGCTATAGTTGATTAAGAAGAAGCGCCCTCGCCCATACATGGTCCAATGGCTAAGCAACTATGGCACCATACAAGTGTAGCATACCATTAAAGTTTCTTTCAAGATCGGCGCTTACAAGGACATCTTGGAGTGTGACATTGTTTCTATGTCCTTATGCCACCTACTCTTAGGATGTCCTTGGCCATTTGACCGTGGAGTCATCCACAATGGACGGACCAACCACTATACCTTCAAGATGAAGGGCGAGGAGTACGTTCCACGTCCAATGTCACCAAGTCAAGTTATGGCGGACAAGCAAGCTTCATGTCATCATGGAGAGACTAGTGAGAGAGTTGGCCACCAAAAATAAAGTGAGCGCCACAAGCCAAATAAAAGTGACTCCATGCTGAAAGAGAAGAAAGATTTAGTGTTATTAACCATTAGAAGAGACTTGAGAGATGTGAGTGCGAGTCCATCTATCGTTCCCCACTTTGTAGTTTTGTGCAAATATGAGGTTATTCAGACTAATACTCCCTCCGTCCCAAAATAAGTGTCTTGACGTTAGTACAACTTTGTACTAATGCTATTACAAAGTTGAGACACTTATTTTGGGATGGAGGGAGTACTTCACAACGCCTTCCTATTGCTTTGTCTAGTCTAATACTGGAATTCACGGATGTGTTTCCCAAAGAGCTACCACCGAGACTACCTCCTCTTCGCAACATCAAGCACTACATTAACCTCATTCCTGGCGCACCTTTGCTGAAGCGAGCACCATGCCCGGTCAACCCCGAGGAGACCAAAGAAATTCGAAGGCAAGTTGATCACCTTCTTGCAACTGGGTACATATGTGAGAGCCTTATTCCTTGTGCGATTCCAGTTATCCTCTTGCCTAAGAAAGATGGTAGTTGGCATATGTGCTCCGATTGTTGTCCCTAAATGCTATCACCGTTAGGTAGCGATACCCCATTCCACGCCTTGATGACATGCTATATGAACTAAGTGGTGCCACCATATTCTCAAAATTTGATCTTAAGAGTGGTTATTACCAAATACGCATGCAAGAAGATGATGGGTGGAAAACCACTTTTAAAACCAAGTTCAGTCTTACGAGTAGCTAGTCATGCCTTTTGGTTTATCTCAAGCTCCAAGTACCTTTGTGAGAGTGATGCATTATGTGCTTGGACATCTCATAGGCTATTGTGTTGTTGTCTACTTTGATCATATTCACATTTTTAGCAAAAACCTTAACCCTCAAGGACCATGCAAAACATCTTAGAGAAGTTTTGCAAGTTCTAAGAAAAGAGCAACTTTATGTGAACATGGAGAAGTGCACTGTTGGTGTAGACAAACTTGTTTTCTTAGGCTTTGTAGTATCCTCTAAGGGTGTTAAAGTGGTTGTGTATAAAATTTACGCTATGAAAACTTGAATCCAACCCACAAGCTTGAATCATGTGTGTAGTTTTCTTAGACTTGTCGGTTTTATCATTAATTTTTCAAAGATTTTAGTACCATTGCTTCATCTTTGCATGCCTTGAGTATGAAGAATGCACCACTCATGTGGGGACCATCACAAGATAACAGATTGAATGAGCTAAAGAATTTGCTAACACATACTCCATTGCTTGCATTACCCAATTTTGATAAAACATTTGAAGTGCATTGTGACACTAGTGGTAATGACATAGGTGGTGTTTTGATGCAAGAGAAGCAACCCATTGCGTACTTTAGCAAGAAACTTTCGGGCATGCAATTAAACTACCCCATATATGACAAAGCACTATATGCTTTGGTGAGAGTCTTGCATGTTTGGGAGAATTCCCTTAGACCTTGCAAATTTTTCACTCACACCAATCATGAGACCCTCAAGTACCTTAAGGGCCAAGCTAAGTTCAATAAATGACATGCAAAATGGAGTGAATTCATAGAGTCTTTCCTTATGTCATAAAATGCATTAAGGATAAAGACAACATAGTAGTGGATGCTCTTTCCAGCAAATGCATTTAGTTACTCGACATGAGATAAATATGATTGGATTTGAGCATATAAAAGAACTCTATGAGCATGATACTTTTTTGTACTTCCTTATGCCAAATGCCAAACTAACAATTGTTGGGAGAGATACTATATGAAAGATGGATATCTTATGCGTGCTAACAAGCTTTGCATTCCCGAGTCTTCTTTGTGTTTACTGCTTTTGCAAGAGGCACATGGAGAAGGACTCATGGTATATTTTGGATGCGACAAGACCTTTGCGACACTCTCCAATAAGTATTTTTTGGAACAAGATGTTTTGCGACGTGGCACGCTACACCAAACAATGTTCCACATGCCACAAAGCTAAGTCTAAAGCTCAATCCCATGGATTATACATGCCTCTTCCAATTCCATATGCACCTGGGAAGATATAAGCATGGACTTCGTACTTGGTTTGCCTAGGACTAGAAACAGAAAAGACTTAATTTTTGTCATAGTGGATCATTTTTCAAATAGGCACATTTCATTCCGTGCAACAAGATAGATGATGCATCACATATTGCAAGTCTCTTTTGTAGGGAAAACATTCATCTTCATGGAGTGCCCAACGTCAATTTTTTTGAGCTACTTTTGGAAGACCCTGTGCACCAAGCTAGGAATCAAGCTAATGTTTTCTTTGGCCTATCACCCACAAATGGACGGCCAAACTGAGGTGGTGAACCGAAAACTATCCATGCTTCTTTGGTGCTCAGAAGAACATCAAGGAATGGAAGGAGGCCTACCCGTCGCCGAGTACACCCATAATCGAGCACGACATTCGACCAGTAACAAGTCCCCCTTCGAGGTAGTCTATGGCTCCAACCCATTGTCCCCATTGGATATCCTCCAACTACCGCTACAAGAAAGAACAAACATGGACGCAACCTCAAGAGCATTTTGCATGAAGCAGATGCACGAAGATACAAGGTTTACCATTGTGCGTCAAGTGCAATGTCTCGCCTCCAAGCTAAACATCAACAAGAAACCAATGGTCTTTGTCGGTGTCAAAACCGGTGGATCTTGGGTCGGGGGTCCCGATCTGTGCGTCTAAGACTAATGGTAACAGGAGGCAAGGGACACGATGTTTTACCCAGGTTTGGGCCCTCTCGATGGAGGTAAAACCCTACTTCCTGCTTGATTGATCTTGATGATATGAGTATTACAAGAGTTGATCTACCACGAGATCATAGAGGCTAAACCCTAGAAGCTAGCCTATGATGATTATCATCGTCCCTCTATGGACTAAACCCTCCGGTTTATATAGACACCGGAGGGGGCTAGGGTTTACACAGAGTCGGTTACAAAGAAGGAAATCTAATATCCGGATCGCCAAGCTTGTCTTCCACGCAAAGGAGAGTCCCATCCGGACACGGGACGAAGTCTCAAGTCTTGTATCTTCACGGTCCAACAGTCCGGCCAAAGTATATAGTCCGGCTGTCCGGATACCCCCTAATCCAGGACTCCCTCAGTAGCCCCTGAACCAGGCTTCAATGACGATGAGTCCGGCGCGTAGATTGTCTTCGGCATTGCAAGGCGGGTTCCATCTCCGAATACTCCAAAGTAAACCCCGAACACTTAAATCGTGTCCGGCTCTGCAAGACGACTTTCACATACCACCGTAGAGAGAACGATATTCCCCAAATATAATCTTCTGACAACTTTAGATAAAGTAACACGACACCATGGTCGAGTCATTATTGAACCGTCTTCCCATAGCCAGCCATCGCCTTATCACCATGGTGGCGGTTCCCTCGGCATGTCTTGTCGAGCAGAGATCATGTCCCCTTATCACGGGATTCTCATCAATATGGGTGCGGGTAACCCAACTGCGCCATCAATCGTGGCGCTTGGACAATAAGTGATTTTTAACAGGCAAGTGGGGAGGCGCACCATTTTCGTCACCTCTATAAAGGGATAAGGATTCCCCATTTTTACCCACGCCTTCTTCCTCCTTCGCTTATCCATTCTCGCACCCTCGAGCTCCAGTGCCCTAGTTCACACCTTCTCCGCACAGCCAAACATGTCCGGAGCAGGAGGCAAGTGGGTGGCCTCCACCATCAAGGAGGAGCATGTTACGAAGCTCCGGGCGGCCAGATACTTGGCCGCAGATACCGCGCACTGGCTGTCGGACGTAGGGCAGACCATTCCGACTCCGGGACCCCATGAGAGCTCATGTTTTACTACGGGCTGGACTTCCACTTCAGCCCTTTGTCCGCGGGCTCATGTTTTACTACGGGCTAGACTTCCATGATCTAGCCCCAAATTTCATCCTCAACATCTCGGTGTTTATCGTCGTGTGCGAGGCCTTCCTCCGCATCAAGCCCCACTTCGGCTTGTGGCTACGAATCTTTTGTGTGAAGCTGAAGATCGTGAGCGGCCAGCAAGCGGAGTGCGGAGGCGCCATAGTGGGCAGGATGCCCAATGTTACCTGGCTTGACGGTTCATTCATGGAGACCGTGAAAGGGTGGCAATCGGGGTGGTTCTACATCACCGAGCCGCGCGACACCAACCAGGCAGCGGCCCCCGAATTCCGATCCGGAATTCCCATGTGGCTCACTTCCTGGAAAAAGAAGGGTCTGGCCTGGGGCGAACCTGCAGAGCTGACAGGACTTCAGAACTGCATCAAAAATATGATGGACAAGAAGATCAAGCTTGTCAATGTGGTCCAGGTCATGCTCTTCCGCTGAATCCTTCCGTGCCAAAGACGGGCATTCAATCTATGGGAGTTCAATCCGGCCAAAAACCAGACACTTCAAGAGCTTTACGGCATGACGCACAAAGACACATGGAAGGTGCTATTCAAGGCCTCTGAAATACCTCCCCCCACATCTAAGGACCGCGGACTCCACGCCACGCGGCTCCCTCATCTGGTGAGTTCTCTGACCATCACCAGGTGTACCTTTCCCAGCATACTCATGGGAGGATTTTAAGCCATCATGTATATTTAATCAGGATTACATGGTGACGGTGGAGCGGATCGACTATCCGACTCCACTGCCAGAAGATCCAGCTACCGCTCTCCTGACGGAGATGCTAGTCCCGGCGCCTTACAAGGTGACGGAGAAGAAGGCCGAAAAGAAGGCCCCGGGGACCAGGAAGGGTCTCCTGCGTAAGGTTGTACCGGACGCCTCATCCGAAGACGATGAGGCACGCTCCTCCCACGAAGGGGAGGAGGAAAAGGAAAGGGCCGTCCCATCCGGGGAGGCCGAAGGGTCCAAGAGAGCGGCCCAGGGAACCAGGAAGGGTCCCCGGTGCAAGGTCGTCATAGACTCGTCGTCCGAGGACGACGAGGCAGATTCCTCCTGCGGAGGCGGGGGGAAACACGAGGAAATTCAGCCTCCCGCACTAGGGAGGAGAAGAAAAGGAAAGTCGCGCCGCAAGGGGAGGCTAGGACACCCAAGAAGGGAAAGGTGTCCCTTCCGGATCACTCCACCACGGCCGCCTACAGCGAGGAGGAGTGGCTGCCCAGGGGCAAGCCCCTAGTAAGATTGTAAGTATCCGCACTCTGTTGTACTTTAGTGCAACTTAGCTTCATAGTTTCTTATAACGCCGAACACGTATATGCAGTCCGGCCAGGGCCCATCCCGAGGTATCCTCTTCGGGTGGGTCTTTGAGCGATTCGGCGATGAATTCGCTCCTGAAGGCCTGCAAATGACATGAAGGTGTGGTCCCAAAGGGTACCAGAGCAGGGGGAGGCGGATCTGGAGACATCACAAGGCGAAATTACAGACGCCGGGCACGAGGGGAGTAAGATCCCTGCAGATTATGCTGACAAGAGCCGCAGCAAGTCGGGCTCCCAGCCGGACACTGTATCGGAACCTCCAAAGGTTCCGGATTCGGGTAGGCAACCCCTCGCTAAGGAGGGCGAGCCGGCCGTGCTGATGACTTCTGTTGCGCCAGAGGCGTCGGATAGTCTGCTGGAAGTGCTTCGCGGTGCTTCCATGGATGAAGAGCATCGTACTCTTATGAGTGCGGTGATTCAGAAGGTTCGGTCCGCCAAAAGCGGATTGACCGAAGCCTGCACCAGCCTCCTAACAGGCTTTGAGGTAAGTAATCAAAAGTGTGTGAAATTATCACCTGATAGACAGTAGCCCCTGATACTTTGTTTGGTGTTCAGATAGAAAAGCCAAACGGAGGGTCAACTCTAAACCGCAGGAGTCTAACAGTAGATGTCTATGTGAATAATCAGGCAATGCTGCTTGCCGCTGCTGCCTGCACAGCAGAGGTCACCGGACTCAAATGGGACCTTGAGCAAGCCGAAGAGGAGCTCAGCCTCACGAAGAGGCAGCTCGAAGAGAACAAAGGTGAGTGATACCCCGTTCACGTATCATATGGAGGAGAAAAAATTGGTGACGCTAACAAAAAGCGTCATGATTTTGTAATAGGGGCCACGACCCAAGTGGCGGCCCTGAAGAAAGCACTATCCGAGGCCGAAGACAGGCGGCCATGGAGCGCATTGAGCGCGAGAAGCAAGATGCTAGGGTGGGCGAGGTGCAGCAAGAGCTCCAGGAGCTCGGCAAGAAGTTTGAGTCCTTGGAGCGTGACTTCAAGATGAAAGAATCTGAGCTTGTGAAGGCCTTTTTGAGCACGAAAGACGCCAAGGCCGAAGCCCAAAAGGCTCAGCAGGAAATCCAGACAGCCAAGAAGATAGCGGCGGGTAAGGCATTCATTATGCAAAGCAAGCATGTGGAGGAGACATTTCTTTTACTTACCCGAATTCGGAGCTCTCCAGGGGCATTCACAGATCTGCCATGCAGCATATCTGATGCCATGGAGTTCTACCGTGCCGAAGAGGGAAGCTCAACGGAGAAGCTGTTCTGGTCCCAGTATTCTGGAGCCGAACACCCAATGCCTCTGAGTGACCAATTGAAGCAATTGGTTGAACTCCACAGGGCGGCCGAAGTGGCCATGAAGGACTTCATAGTCTGGATGTGGCCTGGTGAACCCCTGCCCGCTAGCTACTTCGGCCTTATAAAGCGGATGGTAAATGCCTGTCCGCGGCTTGAAGTTATCAAGCGATCCGTTTGCATTGAGGGTGCCCGCCGGGCCTTTGCCCGTGCGAAGATGCATTGGGCCAAGTTGGATGCAGAAAAGCTGGTGAAGGATGGACTGCCGGAGGGCAAGGCGCATCGCTACCCCAAGAAATATTATGATGGCGTGATGAAAGGTGCTCGTCTCGTGGCCGATGAATGTACAAAGGACACAATCTTTGAGTGAATGTACTCATGTCGTCTTTGTAATATGAAAACGAACTTGTTTCGCTATATAGCGCTTTATTGATTTAAAATATTACCTTCTGCGTGATTGTTTATAAAATTCTGAAAGTAGGCCAGTCGTCGGCTTCCACCCGCACGTAACTAGTACTGAGGTGTTCGTGGAAAAATCCGAACACTCTTTATCCAAATGTTTGGTCCCTGAGGGAGGTGTTTGGCGCAGCGAACAAGGCAATCGGACTATGCGGCTTTATAACTCTCACTTAGCCATAGAAGTCTACAATTTTAAATTGCGGTGAAGCCCCTAGAATTCGGAGAGCCGAATTGGGGTGCTATACACGCCTAAATTGGACAAGGCCGATTCCTCGCCTAAAGCGGAAAAAATCTTTAAGGATTTTAAGACCTCTCAAATAGCGACCAGCTCTCGCCGCATCATGACAGTCAATTTTCGGCTTTCTCTACTGAGGTGCTCATCCGGGAGAACCGGGACACAATCGCAGTAGTTCTCCCTACGCTACCTTAGCCGATATAACGGAACGTAAGGTACCAAAACAAGGGAGCCGGGCAAACCCAACTATTGACCCAAGAAATGATTCGGAGCTGATGCATATAATGCTATAAGTTCGGGGTGCCGCACTGTTGAAAGTGTTCGGACTTATCTTGCCGTGTTAAGGGGTGCCGTGAGAAGCCCCTGGCAAACTGATCGTACCAAAGTGTACGAATTCAATATTAAATAAACATTTTTAGGAAAAATGTGAAGATAGGAATAATAAGCTGACGCTATATATTATCTCCTATTGATAAATAATACGTCCAAGTGTATGTTTACAATTAATGCATTGAGCAGAAGTAAATAGGACTATTTGACATGTCCTATCCAAGGGCGGGCCGCATGCAGGTATATAAAACAGGTATAACAATCATTAACAGATACCACCTGGGTATTCCCTTTGTGCGCAAAGCCTTTTGCCTCCTCGGTTTTCCCTCCTATGATAAGTCCGATGATCCGGCTCTCTGAAGAGGCTGCCCGAAAGTAGGGTCCTGGAAGATAAAAGGGGGTTATTAAAGTATGTTGCGGCTGAACCGCGCTGTTGTCCGCATCACTATTGTGCCTCCGCCTATGCCCATGGTATTTTGAGTGCATAATTGTGTACGCGTGGCACGAATGCTACCTGAATGGGGCTGGGGCGGAGGCCGGACTGCTAGTCGCGCTCTTGGCGTGCTTGGCGATCCTGTTTCAGGGTACTCCGGACTCGCTTGACGGTGTTCGGGGTTGTTGTCACCGGATTGGTGGTTTGTCGGAGAAGGCTGCTTTGTACTTCTGCCGCAAGGGCTGCAGTGTGCTCTTCTGTACCGAGAGAGCGGTCTGTGTTTTCATTGACTGTTATAACCCCGCGAGGTCCTGGCATCTTGAGCTTGAGGTATGCATAGTGTGGCACCGCATTGGATCGAGCGAATGCGGTTCGTCCAAGCAGTGCATGATGGCCACTACGGAAAGGGACGATACCAAAGATTAACTGCTCGCTTCGTAAGTTATCTGGAGATCCGAAGACCACTTCCAATGCTATTGAGCCCGTGCAACGGGCCTCTACTCCTGGAATTACACCTTTGAAGGTGGTTTTGGTGGGCTTGATCCTTGAAGGATCGATGCCCATTTTGCGCACTGTGTCCTGATAGAGCAGGTTCAAGCTACTGCCACCGTCCATAAGGACTCGCGTGAGGTGGAATCCGTCAATGATTGGGTCTAGGACCAATGCGGCTGAACCACCGTGACGGATGCTGGTAGGGTGATCCCTACGATCAAAGGTGATCGGACAGGCAGACCATGGGTTGAACTTTGGGGCGACTGGCTCCATCGCATAGACGTCCCTTAGGGCTCACTTTCGTTCCCGTTTAGGAATGTGGGTGGCATAGATCATATTGATCGTTTTCACCTGGGGAGGAAATTTCTTCTGTCCCCCCGTGTTCGGGCGCCGGGTCTCGTCGTCATCGTCGCTGTGCAGCCCCTTGTCCTTGTTTTCGGCATTTATTTTGCCGGCTTGTTTGAACACCCAGCAATCTCTGTTAGTGTGGTTTGCTGGCTTATCCGGGGTGCCGTGAATTTGGCACGAGCGATCAAGTATGCGGTCCAAACTGGACGATCCCTGATTGTTTCTTTTGAACGGCTTTTTCCGCTGACCGAATTTTGAGCCACTGAATCCGGCGTTGACTGCCGTGTCTTCAATGTTGTCGCCATTGTTCCAACGCTTATGTCTATTGTGTCGTGGCTTGCCGTTATTGTCGCGGACATCTGAAGTACCGGAGTTTATTGGCGTGGTGCTACTGCAAGCCAACCAGTTGTCCTCACCCGCGCAAAAGCGGGTCATGAGTGTCGTGAGGGCCGCCATGGACTTTGGTTTTTCCTGGCCGAGGTGTCCGGTGAGCCACTCATCACGGATATTATGCTTAAAGGCCGCCAGGGCTTGGCGTCCGGATAGTCGACAATTTGGTTCTTTTTAGTTAGGAACCGAGTCCAGAATTTCCTGGCTGACTCTCCGGGCTGTTGGGTAATGTGACTCAAGTCATCAGCATCCGGTGGTCGCACGTACATGCCCTGGAAGTTGTCGAGGAATGCGTCCTCCAGGTTTTCCCAACTGCCGATGGAATTTGCCGGTAGGCTATTTAGCCAGTGTCGGGCCGGTCCTTTGAGTTTAAGGGGAAGATACTTGATGGCATGTAGATCATCACCGCGGGCCATGTGAATGTGGAGAAGGAAATCTTCAATCCATACTGCGGGGTCTGTTGTGCCATCGTATGATTCGATGTTTACGGGTTTAAACCCTTCTGGGAATTCGTGATCCATCACTTCGTCAGTGAAGCAGAGGGGGTGTGTGGCGCCTCTATGCCGGGCTATGTGGCTACGTAGTTTGAATGAGTCTGGTTGGCTATGTTTGACCCAGCCGGACTTGTTGATAGTGTATCCGGCGTGACGATCATCGTCACGTGTTGGGGCACGCCCCCGTGATCCGTAGATTGATCTTGGCTGTCCTGCCTTGTTTTCCAGTATGTCTTGCAGGTCCTGCCTATTGCCCCGGGCCGTAGTGTATTGGCGTGGGGGTGCGGGCTGGTATTCGGGCTGATACACCATTTTATCCCGGCCACGAGGTGGCCGGTCAGCCTCGTCCTGTGCTGGTAGTATAGGCTCCTCCTCGAGTTGGGGTAGCCACTTGTGCTTTGGATAACCTTTGGTGTGGCGCGCGAGTCCATATTCCTCGGCTGCCAAGACTTCAGTCCATCTGTCTGTGAGCATATCTTGATCAGCTTGGAGCTGCTGCTGCTTCTTTTTCAGGCTCCTCGCAGTGGCCATAAGCTGGCGCTTGAAGCGCTCCTGCTCTACGGGGTCCTCAGGCACGCCGAATTCATCGTCGCCGAGGCTAATCTCGTCTTCGGAGGGGGGCATGTAGTTGTCCTCCTCCGGGTATCCGTCCGTCGCCTGTTCGTCCGGGCTAACCTGCCCGTCTTCCTGTTCGGCCTGCTCGAAGGCAGGCTGATCGGGGTTGTATTCATCTTCGGCACCATTCGGATTGTTTTCGTCTCCTATGCCGGTATTGCTGTGGCGGGGCTTGGAGCGGCGCCGATGACGCCCATGCTTTGCTTTCTTCCTTGAGGGGTTATCCTCCATTGCCTCATCGCCATTGGTTTCTTTCGTAGTGTCCACCATATATATATCATATGAGGAGGTGGCTGTCCAGCGCCCCGTGGGCGGTGGTTCCTGTTCTTCTCCTACATCATCGTCCACACCGTCGATGTCTTCAGAGTCGAAGTCAAGCACATAGGTGAAATCATCGATCGTGGCAATGAAGTGGGCGGTGGGTGGGCAACGAATTTCCTCATCGCCTGCTTCCCACTCGAGCCGGACATAGTTTGGCCAAGAGTGTCCTGACAAAGAGAGAGATTTTAACGAATTCAGCATGTCGCCAAAGGGCGAGTGCTGGAAGATATCCGCAGCAGTGAACTCCATTACCGGAGCCCAACCATATTCGGTGGGCTCGAGGGTGCGTGGACTGGAACCTACGGCCGGACACGAGTCCGGGGGTCCGGTGTCACAGGTTTCCTTGGGGTGGAGTCTGTGCTCGGCTCTACCGCCGATGAGTGTGCAGCCTCCGGGGCGGGGTCCATCCACCCGTCCTAGGACGATGCGATCTACCCCGGATTTAGGTCCGGAGCTCCTACAGGTGCGATATCCCGAGTATTGCCCGACAGCAGCTCTAAGCCATGCTCGTCGTGACTGTTCGGCGCTCCTGGTGTAGGCCCGAATCTGTTGAAGATCTAATCTCCATGGATATTGGTCGTGTGATTCAAGTTTCCGAATCTGACCTGATGGTCAGGGGCGTAGCTGTCGATCTGCTCCAGATGGCCAAAGGAATTGGCCCGCAGTGTGAAGCCACTGAACACGAAGATCTGTCCGGGGAGAAAAGTCTCACCCTGGACCGCGTTGTTGTTGATGATTGAAGGAGCCATCGAGCCTTGCAGTAACGACACAAAGGAACTCTCAATGAAAGCACCACTGTCGGTGTCAAAACCGGCGGATCTCGGGTAGGAGGTCCCGATCTGTGCGTCTAAGGCTAATGGTAACAGGAGGCAAGGGACACGATGTTTTACCCAGGGTCGGGCCCTCTCGATGGAGGTAAAACCCTACTTCCTGCTTGATTGATCTTGATGATATGAGTATTACAAGAGTTGATCTACCACGAGATTGTAGAGGCTAAACCCTAGAAGCTAGCCTATGATGATTATCATCGTTCCTCTATGGACTAAACCCTCCGGTTTATATAGACACCGGAGGGGGCTAGGGTTTACATAGAGTCGGTTACAAAGAAGGAAATCTAATATCCGGATTGCCAAGCTTGTCTTCCACGCAAAGGAGAGTCCCATCCGGACACGGGATGAAGTCTTGAGTCTTGTATCTTCACGGTCCAACAGTCCGGCCAAAGTATATAGTCCGACTGTCGGATACCCCCTAATCCAGGACTCCCTCAGTCTTCAACCTCGGCGATCTTGTATGGGCGCACATTCGAAAGGACCGATTAATGAGCACAAGTTTAAGCTCCTACCTTGAGCTGGTGGTCCATTCAAGTTGTTGGAATGCTACAACAACAATGCTTATCAGATCGACCTACCAAGCAACAAGTACAGCGTGAGCGACATCCTCAATGTCAAGGACTTGACCCCTTTCCATGGTGATGAAGATCACGATCCGAGAGTGGATCTTTTCCAGGGGGAGATGGTGCAGAGCACCTTACAGTCATCCCCATAGACACTACACCAACTCCCCAAGCATCAAGTGGACCAATCAGAAAGAGCACATGCAAGAGCTATCGAGACCCAGGTGAATTCTCTCCTTAGTGATTTCCACTTTGATGCACTTGGGACGTGGCTACTACCTCAAGCGAAAACACTTTGCATGCTCAGGTACCAAGGAGACAACCATGGAGAAGCTAAGGACCAACGCCAAGCAATGACGGAAGCGAAACATAAAGAAGAAGAACAAGTTGGGTAAATCTTGCACGCATCCGGACTCCTGCCTAGATGATCGGGCTATAACAACGGAAGGCACCCGAAGGCCATCCTCGAAGCCTAGACATTCGGGTCCTGGACCCTTCCTGGATCATCCGAAAGATGCTCGGACATCCCAACGTCCTCGATGTACGACCTCTTGTCTGTAGCTACGACCCTGCTGGAAAATCCAGGTAGCTACCCGGATCATCCGGCTGATGTCCGGATAATCCGGATACCTGCCCGAATCGTCTGGCTTTGCCTGCATGCAATTCGGCTAAATGGTGATGTATCGCTCTCCTACCCCTCCATCTCGTCCTAGAATATAAATGGACGACCCCTCCTCTCTATTAGGGTTAGCAAAGCATATTTATTATATCTTGAGAGAGTTTTGCTCATCTCTTACTCCCCTTGGAGATCAAGACCTCGTACAAGAAGATCCCCAAGTGGATATCAAGGCCTCCTCCCCTAGGGATTGGAGAAGACTACCTCTCAAGGCCTCAATTCCTCTAAGGATAGGGAATAACTACCTTTTGCTATTTCCTTTAGTTCACTTTGGATCCATGAACTTTATGAGATTTGTGGATTTAGTGGATGTGTGATTGATTCTTGTCTTTTGAGTGTTCTTTCTCTTGTGTTTCTTCTTGATTCCATCATTCTCCCACCTCCAAATGAGGTAAGATCTCAAATCTAGAGTTCCACCCTACATCACTTGGCTAGCAAGAGACGACAATAGGGATGGTAAAAGGACAGCCGAGCAGCTTGTTATCACAAATTCAATCACAAAACTCATGGATAATGGAGAGCAGTCCATGCCACTTGCACCAAGGTTCCCATCCTTACCCCGGTCGAGTGATGGTTGTCGCTGGAAGATGCATGGACGAAGGCCAACGCTAATGGCACACGTCCAAGATGGGGGACTAGAGTAGCTAGGTGTGGTATTGCGAGACCAGAATGATGCATTCCGAGGGGCGTGCCACTACTTCCCTTCTACCTCCAACCTGGAGCTCTCGGAAATCCTAACATCTCGGAGGGCTGTGAAGCTTGCCATGGAGATGGGCATGCCAAGGCTGGTGGTAGAATCTTTTTTCTTTTGCAGAGGGCTGGTGGTAGAACTATTTTTTGTGGGGGGGCTGGTGGCAGAACTTGATAGCAAAGATATTGTCAGTATGTTGTGTGATGTTGAGAAAAATCCCTTGACCCACTATTGAAGAAATCAACGGCCTGTTAAAGTCATTACAAGCTCCATGACCTGCGCGATATCATCACCGGCCCCTGGATGCTAGGCGGCGACTTCAACATGATTACCTTTTGCGCGGACAAGAACAACGACAACCTCAACCTTCGCACCCGATTTCGATGATTCATCACTGACCATGCCCTCCGCGACATCTACCTGCACAGGAGGAGATACACATGGTCCAATGAGCAGAACGACTCCATGTTTGTGCGGAATGATCGCGTACTTTGCACCCCCTCTTGGGCGACCATCAACCCCCACCACATGCTGCGATGCATGGCAACATCCACCTCCGACCACTGCCCTCTTGTGGTGGATTGCGCTCCCCAGATCCCTAGCAAGTGCCACTTCCACTTCGAGCGGTCTGGCCCAAACTCGACAGCTTCCTTGCCACGGTTGAAGCCGCCTAGAACTCCGGACCCTGATCTGTTCCAGCGCATCTACAATAGGCTTAAATTACCGCTCGCCGCCTTCAGAGCTAGGGTGCACGCACCATGGGCAACATCACCCTGCAGCTCTAGATCACGCGCGAGATCATCTACCGTCTCGACGTGGCGCAAGACTCTAGGCCACTGGCCCCAGATGAAAGCTGGCTTTGCCGTGAGCTCAAACGGGCCTATCTTGGGTTGGCCTCCCTTGAGCGCTCCATCCTCCGTCAGCACATGTGCCTTGGCTGGCTGTGTGAGGGGGATACCAATGTGGCAATCTTCAAAATACACGCCGCCCACCACGTGTAGAAGAATCATGTGGCCAGTTTCCGTGTGGGCTCGCTGACCGTTTTTGATGAGGTGGAGATGGCCAAGGCGGCCTTCTAGCACTTTACCTCCATCCTGGGATCATCCACCCCCAGAGACCACTCTATTGACCTCGATAGCATCGACCCGCGCCACTTCGACCCCGCGGACCTAGAGCACCCGTTCTCCAAGGAAGAAATCTATGCTACCGTCAAGCAGCTCCCCACTGGCAAAGCGCCTGGCCCAGAGTAGTTCACGGCCGAGTTCTTGCGTGCATGCTGGCCCATCATCAAGGCCAACATCTGTGTTGCGTTTGACAAGCTCTATGCCTTGAACGGCATGGGCTTGCACAAGCTCAACGAGGCCTTGCTCGTCCTCCTCCCCACGAAGCCCAATGCGTGCGTGCTCGCCGACTACCGGCCGGTCAGCTTGATCCATCTGCTGGCTAAACTATTTGTGAAAGTCCTATCCCTCAGGCTTGCACCGGGCAGCTCGTCTCCACCAAGCAGAGCGCCTTCATCGCCGGTCGTAGCATGCACGACAACTTTCTCCTGGTCCAACAAACGGCACGTTTGCTTCATAACCTAAAGACCCTGAGAATCCTACTCAAGCTCGACATTGCGAAGGCTTTCGATACGGTTTCCTGGCCCTTCCTTCTGCAAACTCTGCAACACCTCGGTTTTGGACGCCAGTGGTGCGAATGGTTGTGCATCCTCACCTCTACGGCATCCACGCGCGTCCTCATCAACGGCAACCCTGGGCCGCCGGTGGACATGCGGACTGCACCAACATGACCCCATCTCTCCATTGCTCTTCGCCATCGTGATCGACACGCTAAACTCACTGCTACAGCATGCGATGTGCGCCCGCATGCTCCAACGGCTCACCACCCGGCATGTCGCGTCTAACATCTCCTTCTTTGCCAACAACGTGGTCGTCTCCTGCCATCCAACCAGTTCCCATCTGGCCACAATCCACGAGCTGCTCCACGTGTTCGGCGACGCCTTTGGACTCTGCACCAAATTCCTCAAATGCTCCGCCACCCCCATCTGTTGCGGCGACGAGGTGACCACGACCATCAGCTCCACGCTCGCGTGCGCAGTCACTCCCTTCCCCATCACTTACCTGGGCCTTCCCCTTTCCATCCGCAAGACCCCCTCCTCAGAGCTTCTACCATTGGTGGACAAGCTCGCGAGGAAGCTTGCAACTTGGAAGGTCACACTCCTCCCCCGCGGCGAGCGGCTTGCCCTCATGCGCCACGTGCTCAGCGCCATGCCCGTCACATCCTTATGGAAATTGCCATCAACCCAACGATCCTTAAGAAAATCATGTGCATCATCCATGACTTCTTCTGGCATGGGCGTCGGGACGCCAACTCGGGCTGCTGCTTAGTTAGTTGGTCGCGCATCTACCGCCCCCTGGAATATGACAACCTCGGCATGCATGACCTACACCTTGTTGGCATCTCGCTGGCTGTGGCTCAAAGCCACATACCCCTCGCGTCCATGGTACCACCTACAGCTCCCCCAAGATGACGAGGCAAGTCGCTTCTTCCGCGCCTCCACCTCATGGCATCTTGGTGAAGGAAGGACATGCCACTTCTGGAGCGATCACTGGCTTGAGGGGCAAGCCATCTCTGACATCGCCCCCGTCCTAGTCTCCCTTGTTCCACGTCGACGACGCCGTTGCACGTTGGTGCGCGACGGCCTCACCCAGTCTGCTTGGATTGGTGACATCCACGGTACACTTGGGCCACTGGCGATCATCGAGTACGTCAACATGTGGCGTAAGCTTCAGCAAGTCATCCTCACAAGTGAGCCAGACCGTCTCACCTGGAAGTGGGCGGCAAACGGTACCTACTCCGCCAAGTCATGTTACCAAGCACTGTTCCATGGATCAACCTCACAGCCATGTTGGAAACTACTGTGGAAGAGATGGGCCCCCAACTACAACAAAGTGTTTCTATGGCTCGCCTCCCTCGACTGATGTTGGACAGCAGAGCGGCGGATGCGCCATGACCTCTCCCACGACGCCACATGCATCCTCTGTGACCAAGAAACTGAATCCATTGATCACCTACTCATCGGCTGCGCGTTCTCCCACACCATTTGGCACAAGATACTTTCTTGGTGCCGCCTTGTTGCCCCTCCACTGGATGGCGCAACGAGCTTCTTCACCTGGTGGTCTATGGCGTCCGAGGCCTCCCCTGGCTGCCTGAGAAAAGGCCTCAACTCCATCGTCGCGCTCCGTCTGGGCCATCTGGAAGCATCGTAATGTGGCCATCTTCGATGGCCTGCACCCCTCCACCGGCGATTTGATCACTGCTATCAAAGACGATGCTCGCCTATGGGCCAAGGCGGGCGCCAAGGGACTAGCTACCATTATTCATGTAACCTGAGCTATCTGTACCGAGGCTGAGCACCTCTCTTTCCCCTGCTCACTGCCGCACCCTCGCAAGTGCCTCTTTGTGCATGCTTGCGCGGCTGCGCCTTGTATTTTTAACAACTGCTTTCTACCCTCCTATCAATGAATTGATACGCTACTAAACGTATTCACCGAAAAGGATACAAGACCAAATGGGTGCGGAGATCGGCTAATGGGGCTGCCCACATTATAAAAGATGATTTCATGTTTCGCTGGATTGCATTCAACATGTTGTTGCGTCAGAAATTTCTGGTTATTTTGATTAAATATATACTCCCTCTGTAAAGAAATACAAAAGTGTTTAGATCACTATTTTAGTAATCTAAACACTCTTATATTTATTTACGGAGGGAGTATAAAAAAGGAAATTTCCGTTTATTTTTAATTTAAACTAGCCTTAATCAATAGAAACTCGCCTGGAAAACACACATGCAACCAGCGTTAAATAGATTTGGTCCAAGTAGCAGGATACTTCGCTGTCATCATTTTTGTATTATATCTGGCACGTTCTTATCGCATGGAGCCACAGGAATGACTTTTCGAGCTTATCACCTTTGTACAGCCTCCTGGATCCACCATCTCTTACCATTAACAGCCACTACAGCCACAGGACAACGGCGACCCCGTCGGCATTCACCCACGACAGCGACGCCCGCCGCACCAATCGGCCAGCCCGGAAAGGGGAGAGAAGAGAAAAGAGCGAGCCCACAGCGACCGGCCACTGCCCCGCCTGCCCGCCCGGCCAGGAGATCCGACGGCGGAGCCGGTGCCGCGACTCCGGGTCACCCAAGAAACCACGCGTCCGGATGCGCGCCGTGGCATCGTGTCGCGCCCGGCCCTACGGATTACGATCTCTTCGACGGCATTCGCTCCAGCAACGAGGGTGACACTGATGGACTACTGATGGTAACAATTGATAATTTGAGTTGATGCTAAGCATGCAAGAACCCGGTGGGAAATTTCCACACCAAAGAATAACCTTCGGAGAAAAGGCGGCAAGAACTTGCGGTAGAATTATATAAGCAGCGAAGCCGGCCAAGCCACTCTGGAGTAGTACCATTTCCGCGTGTATAAAAAGTCAAGAAGCTTCCCCTCTCGACGCTTGTTACTCCGATTCCAACCACCGCCGACCTCACCGCCCGGAAAATCTATGGCCTACACCTCCTCCCTCCACCTCTCCAAGCACCTCCTCCTCCCCAAGCCCAACCGCGCCAGGCCTTCCTCCTCCAGGTCGCCGTCCTTCGTCCGGGCGGCCAGGGTCGTCGACGGCGCCCCGCACGTCAACGGGCACTCCAAGAAAGCGCACAACGGCAAGGTACAGATCAACGGCGCCGGCGCCGACGGCAAGAAAGGGGCCATCAACGGCCACGGCGTCGTTAACGGCAAGACGCACGTGAACGGCCATGACCGGATCCACCTGTCGGTGACCACGGGCGGCGGGGGCCAGGACGGGACGGGCCTCCGCGTGGCGTACCAGGGCGCGCCGGGCGCGTACAGCGAGTTCGCGGCCAAGACGGCGCTGCCCGGGTGCGAGACCGTGCCGTGCCGTGCCTTCGCGGACGCACTGGCGGCCGTGGACCGCGGCCTGGTCGACCGGGCGATCCTCCCCGTGGAGTCCACCATGGAGGGCACCGCGCTGCGGAACTACGACCTCCTGCTGCGGCACGACCTGGTGGTGGCGCAGGAGATCAACCTCTTCGTGCACTACTGCCTCCTCGCCATGCCCGGGGTGCGCGCCACCGAGGTGCGCCGGGTCATCAGCCACCCCATGGCGCTCGCGCACTGCGGCCGCGCCCTCGCGCGCCTCGGCGTTGACCGCGAGCCGGTCGAGGACACGGCCGGCGCCGTCGAGATGCTGCGCTCCAACATGATGCTCGACACGGCCGCCATCGCCAGCCCGCGCGCCGCCGACCTCTACGGCCTCGACGTCCTCGCGCACGGCCTGCAGGACGAGTCCTGGAACGTCACCCGCTTCCTGCTGCTCTCCAAGCCGCCGTCGCCGGTGGCGGTCCCCGTGGACGCGGACGCCAAGACCAGCATGGTGGTCGCGCACCGGGGCGGGTCCATGGCGGTGGTGCTCAAGGTGCTCTCCGCCTTCTCCTCCCGCAACATCAACATGTCCAAGCTGGAGGTCATCAACAACGAAGCGGGCGTCGGCGAGCCGCGGCCCCCGGTGATGATCCTGGACACGGGCGCCCGCGGTGCGCCGACGCTGCGCGCGTTCCCGCACGTCCTCTACGTCGACTGCGAGGGTGCCGCCGACGACCCGCTCGTCCGCGAGGCCATCAAGGAGATCGAGAAATTCGCCGTGTTCGTCCGAGTTCTTGGCTGCTACGCCGCGGACACCAACGTCTACGATCTGCAATGAGGAGAACAGAACAGTGATCCTCCCACCATGGTACTAGTACAAGTGAAGTGATCGAATTAGATAGTTCGGCACAATCGAATTTGGAATTGGACCTGGAAATTTCCATTCTGGTACTCGAGCAGCTGCCTCTACGTACTAGTATTTGTGTACAGATGCAATAAGGCTCTTTCTAGTACTACTCTGCTGTTTAGCTGTGTGCATAGGTGTAAGATTGCTGATGATGCCTAGTAATTAAAGGATGTGTAAGATAGCATTATCATTACTTGATTGCTGTAATTTTTTGTTGTGCTAGATCTGAGGGTAGAGTATCGCTACCCCCCTTTCTTGTGCCTCTCGGTGTTCAACTTGTACGGAGTAGAATACAGACATTGGCACATTGAAGACTGGCTGTTCTTTCCAATAGCAGAAGAAAACTATGTGTAACGATACTGGAATTTGTGCAATACTAGGATGGTGTGCTTTGTATACGAGCTGAACTGTGAAATTTGCGGTGCTTTTATACAAAAAAATACTATGTCTTGTTCTTCATTATACTATTGCTAATCTTCAGTACTCAACGACATAGGAATTTGAATCATTTTGTTCTGTTTGCTTCTCTTGGAGCATTGGCCTCGTCCAAGACTGAAGAGAACCATGATTGTGATTCGACAGAACAAAGATTCAAGATCCGACAAGGGAATCCGAATTCATGTGGAGCACTGCACAGGCCCAGAGAATCTGCAAAATCATTATTCTAGGGTTGAATTGCCATTTTTGCAGTTACAAGTTGCCACTGGTAGCACGGGATATGTGGAGGCCCTGCTCCCTCCAGCCAGTGGCGCGTGTTTCGCAGCAGAAAGATCTGAGCAGACTTAACTTTCTCTGATAAGCGAGGGCCCTGATATAGCCCTACAATCCTCATGAACCGGGAGAGATACTATCAAATTCACCTGTGGGCTGTGGCTGAACCGGGCCTATTTGTACGACTGGCTGTACGCCCCAGAAGTGAACGGAAAACGGACTGCAGAAACTGTCTGCGCGATCGCCGAATCAAGCGAGCGCGATGGCAGGTTCAGGCCGAGATCCCCGTATCAAATGTGCGAACATTTTTCGCGCGTGGCACAGGAGAATTTGGCCAGGCTCGTTGCAGGAAATTGACGCATCGCGTCGCCGATACCCACAAAACTCCGCCAAAAATCAACCAAATTTCCACATGTGTTCCACAGTTCTGTGTTCGTCTATGAGACCACCCTATCGGTCTGCTGAAAGCTTATCATCTGCCCCTTGCAGAACGCATCTCTACCAATGGACAGTTTTGTCCACCAACTAACTGGCTCAGATCAACCAACCCCGTGCCCTGTCGGACGTGTGCGACGCATCTCCACATGGCCTGGAGCTTCAGAGTTATGAGAGGAGCGACCCCTTACCAAACTACTCCCTCCGTTCGGAATTACTTGTCTCGAAAATGGATATATCTAGAACTAAAATAGTACTCCCTTCGTTTAGAAATACTTGTCGGAGGAATGGATGTATCTAAATGTATTTTAGTTCTAAATACATTCATTTTTATGCATTTCTTCGACAAGTATTTCCCGACGGAGGGAGTAGTAATTCCGAACAAGTAATTCCATTTTCGAGACAAGTAATTCCGAATGAAGGGAGTAGTAATAATTTTTACTGGATCGTCGTGATCTCCGTTCTTTCCTGTCCCCGTCTGCACAAATTATTCAAAGCTTGCTTGCTCATCAGTTGCTCACTTGTTAACTCGGCGGCATGTGCAAGGTGTACTCGGAGTAATATCTTGGGTGGTCATGCACGGAGACGCGTGACCCCACGCTGGAATTATTTGCTTGCGCTTCCTGTGAAGCGGGAGGTGTGGTTGGGTTGGGGACCTCTAAAGATCTGAATCGTTGCTTACGCCTCATGCAAAGTGCAGTGAACCTGCATCATGCGTTCATGTGTGGTGGCCGAGTGGAGCTGTCTGAATCCCACCAAGCGGATTATCATACTTCAGATTTTTTGCGAATTCCTTTCGTATCAGATTTGAGCCATATATGATACGTTCTATTCATACAGTAGCTTTCAAGAATATATGATACAGTACATCATCAGTCATTGAACATGCTCTCTACAGCTGTCCTGCAGGAATGGAGACGCTCAAGTAATGATTCAGGTTTCAGGAAGAGAAAGGGAAGTTTCATCGAGTCTTAATCACTGACCGTTCTGCCCTGTGCTCAAGAAATTCTCAACTATCCCACTTTTTACATGTAAGCGGGCTTTACTTCAAAAGGAAGAAAAAGAAGAAAGTGTGGCAACCAAAAATAATACGGGTGCATGGCTGCATGAAGCACTTGGAGCTGGAGGGACAGAATAGTGATTGTTTGTTTGCGGATTTGTATGCCTGGTCATGAAAACGAGCCAAAATAGTCGCAAGGGTTTGATAAGTAGCGTTCCATTTCGATATTGACATCAGAAATAACCAGTCGGCAAACACCGACAAAAGGGCCCAAGCTTGTGGTGCTACCGGTGCACCAAACTCACATTATGCTTTTAAAATGTTCAAAAAATTCTAAAAAAAAAAGTTAGCACACTCACACAACACTAATGTAGGTTGTCACAAAATTTCAAGTCAAAATGCGAAACATAACTCGAAAAAACAAAAATGACAAATTCAACACTAAATAGTACATAACATATCTTGGGCTTTAGATTTGGCCCATTATCAAACTGATGTCAAATTTGTCATTTTTGTATCTCAAAAAATATTTTGAATTTGTATACAAAATTTTGTGACATCATACATTGATGTTGCGTTAACGTGCTAGATTTTTTTTCAGATTTTTCAAAATACTCTATAGCATCCGGTTCATCGGTAGCACCACAAGTGCGGTGCACCGAACACATTCCCCTGTGACTCACTGTCTCATTGAACACGGGTAGCACCACAGGTGCTAAACACGGGTAGCACCACAAGTGCAGGTGCACCGGATACATTCCCCTTCCCTTCCCTCCCTCGGCATACAGTTTTACTGTCTCATTGAGCTCGTCATCTCCTGTGACTCAGCGGGTTCTAGAAGGAACCCCCTGCTGGACGAACAAATAATTGGTGCAAAGCTAGGAAAGGCGATCAACATGTTATAAAGATTATGTCCCAACAGAGCACATGATGGAAGCCCGATCACATGCTCCCAATGAAGTTCATTGGTGTCTTGTGCCGTGGGGCGTTGCTATGTCACGGTCGTTAGAAGTTACAAGGCCTTGTGGGGCATACATGATAAACGGAAACATGAGCATATGGCAAGCATAAACGCGAGCAGAATCGCTTGGCTCTGTGGGGCCAAACTGGGACTTAATTTGAGCTAGAAGAAAGGTCGGGTCGGGGCACATGCGTTTGTTGGTTCTCTTGAAAATGCCAATTCGTAGCTACAGTTATAATCGTTCACGCACAAACACTGTGTGCCTTCGGCATTGAGCGCGATACGCATGATATGTTGCCGAAGGAGACACGTGAAGAACCAAAAGCTCGCTGGGACATAAATTTTTTTTAGAAAAGGAGGAATCACTCTCGATCTCTACATCTGGATGATGCATGCGACCATATTAGTTATTATTCACAAAGACCTTACAAAGTAATACAACAGTAAACCCGAGGCCACCATCTAGACGACACATGTCGCTACTTCTATCCTCTTGATAAAGGGGTGCCGAATGTCCGAGCCAAATACCAAACAGACATCGCACGAAAGCCTAACATCTAACACCGGATGCCCCATCCAAGCCACATAGGTGGGACTGGGTAACACTCCGGTCCGGCGCACTCTCGGTGAGTACCACACGCACACGCTGCAAAGGGCCATCACCTCCGTCTCCCCTCGATCCATCCTCAAAGCATGTACTGACGCATCGACCTTGTCAGGCCTCTCTGCCATCGACGCCACCACGATGCCAGACAACGTCGACCTCCTGCACGTGTCCCTCGCCATACATCTGACTCCAAGCCTCCACTGCTCCATGCTGCCGAGAACCGCTGCCATGAATATGTAGAAAGAAACACTGCTCCACCACAGATGCGATCCGCTAGTCCCTCGAGCCCAAGTGCATCTCCAAGAATGTTGCCCCCAAAGGGGTAACGAAACATGAATGCCGCCGTCATCCGATCAACTGATCTAGGGTTTCCCCCAGAGGTATTGGATGGGGTTGGGAGCTTCACCTCGATAATGCCTTCATGAAGGAAACGATGATAAGGGCATCGTCATTGAGGGAGTCCTGGATTAGGGGGTCCTCAGACAACCGGGCTATATGCTTATGCCAGACTGTTGGACTATGAAGATACAAGATTGAAGACTTTGTGCCGTGTCCGGGTGGGACTCTCCTTTGCGTGGAAGGCAAGCTTGGCAATTCGGATATGTAGATTCCCTTCTCTGTAACCGACTCCGTGTAACCCTAGCCCCCTCTGGTGTCTATATAAACCGGAGGGTTTAGTCTGTAGGACGAGAACAATCATAATCATAGGCTAGCTTCTAGGGTTAGCCTCTACGATCTCGTGGTAGATCAACTCTTGTAATACCCATATCATCAAGATCAATCAAGCAGGAAGTAGGGTATTACCTCTATAGAGAGGGCCCGGACCTGGATAAACATCGTGTCCTCCGCCTCCTGTTACCATTAGCCTTAGACGCACAATTCGGGACCCCCTACCCGATATCCGCTGGTTTTGACACCGACATTGGTGCTTTCATTGAGAGTTCCACTGTGTCGTCACCATAAGACTTGGTGGATCCTTCAATCATCTACAACGATGAGGTCCAGGGTGAGGTTTTCCTCCCCGGACAGATCTTTGTGTTCGACGGCTTCGCACTGCGGGCCAACTCGCTTGGCCATCTGGAGCATATCGATAGCTACGCCCCTGGCCATAAAGTCAGGTTTGTAAGCCTGAACTACACTGCCGACATCCGCGGAGATTTGATTTTCGACGGATTCGAGCCCATGACAGGTACACCCTACAGTCGCGATGAGCATGACCTAGATCCTCCATCGGATGGTGTTCAGGAGATCACACCTATAGCTGCCCTGGCTTTAAATCCAGCGCAGATCGTGCCATCCTAGGACGGGAGGATGGACCCCGCCACAGAAGCTGCACACTCAACGGCGATAGCGCCGAACACAGATTTCACTTCCAATGAGGTTTGTGTCATCGGACCCTCAGACGCTTTTCCAGCCATAGGCTCCAAACCGCGTTCATCCGTGCCCATCGAATCTAACTGGGCACCGATCATGGAGTTTAGCTCTGCGGATATCTTTCAGCACTCGCCCTTGGGCGACGTGCTAAACTCATTAAAATCTCTCTCCTTGGGAGGAGACTCTTGGCCGAACTATGTCCGGCTTGAGTGGGAAGCGGACGATGAAGGAATTCGTTACCCACCCACCACCCACTTAATAGCCAATGTCGATGACTTAACCGATATGCTTGATTTCGACTCCGAAGACATCGACAGTATGGACGACGATGCCGGAGAAGAACAGGAACCACCGCCCACAAGGCGCTGGACAGCCGCCTCATCATATGACATATATATGGTGGACACACCCAAAGAAAACAATGGCGAGGATCAAAAGGATGCAACAGAGGGTAATCCTCTCGAGAAGCAGCCGAAGCGCCGACGTCAGCGGCGCCGCTCTAAACCACACCAGGGTAGAAATAGCGATACCGGCACAAGAGATAATAGCACTCCAGATGATGCCGAAGATGAAAACAATCCCGCCCAGCCAAGATTCGAACAGGCCGGACGGGAGGATGGGCAAGCTAGCCCCGATGGACATGCCATGAATGAAGACTCGGAGGATGACAATTACATGCCCCTCTTTGAAGACGAGGTGAGCCTCGATGACGAAGAATTTACCGTGCCTGAGGATCCCGTCGAGCAGGAGCGCTTCAAGCTCCGGCTTATAGCCACTTCAAAGAGCCTAAAGAAAAAACAGCAGCAGCTTCAAGCTGATCAAGATCTGCTCACTGATAGATGGACTGAGGTCCTGGCGGCCGAGGAATACGGACTCGAGCGCCCAACCAAAAGTTACCCGAGGCGCAGGTTGTTACCTCAATTCAAGGATGAGGCACTAGAGCCTATACTACCAGCGCAGGATGCAGTTGACCGACCACCTCGTGGCCGAGACAAAGCGGCGTACCAGTCCAAACACTAGCCCGCACCCCATCGACGAATTGGAAAACAAAGCAGGACAGTCAAGATCGACCTACGGATCGTGGGGGCGTGCCCCAACGCGTGACGATGACCACCACGCCGGATATACTAAATACAAATCCGTCCAGGCCGAATACAACAGACCAGATTCATCTGTACTGCGTCGCGATGTAGCCCGGCATAGAGGCGCTGCACACCCCCTATGCTTCACTGACGAAGTAATGGAGCATGAATTCCCAGAAGGGTTTAAACCTGTGAACATCGAACCATATGATGGACAACAGACCGTGCGGTATGGATCGAAGATTTCCTTCTCCACATTCACACGGCCCGCGGCGATGATCTACATGCCATCAAGTACCTCCCACTAAAACTCAAGGGACCAGCTCGGCACTGGCTAAATAGTCTACCGGGAAACTCCATTGATAGTTGGGAGAACCTGGAAGACACATTCATTGACAACTTTCAGGGCACTTATGTGCGACCACCGGACGCTGATGACTTAAGTCACATAACCCAACAGCCCGGAGAGTCAGCCAGGAAATTCTGGACTCGGTTCTTAACTAAAAAGAACCAAATTGTTGACTGTCCGGATGCCGAAGCCCTAGCGGCCTTCAAGCATAACATCCGTGATGAGTGGCTCGCCTGACACCTCGGCCAAGAGAAGCCGAAGTCCATGGTAGCCCTTACGACACTCATGACCCGCTTTTGTGCGGGCAAGGATAGCTGGTTGGCTCGTAGCAACAGCACATCAAGAAATCCTGGCACTTCAAACGCCAGAGATAGCAACGACAAGCCCCGGCGCAACAGACACACGCGTCGCAATAATGGCGATAACGCCGAAGACACAACCGTCAATGCCGGATTCAGTGGCTCCAAGTTCGGTCAACGGAAAAAGCCATTTAAAAGAAACAATTTGGGCCCGTCCAGTCTGGACCGTATACTCGACCGTCCATGTCAAATCCATGGCACCCCAGGAACACCAGCCAATCATACCAACAGAGAATGATGGGTCTTCAAACAGGCCAGTAAGTCAGGTGCCGAAAACAAGGAGAAGGGGTCTCAAAGCAATGACGACGACAAGGAGCCCCGGCCACCAAACAAAGGAGGGCAAAAGAAGTTTCCCCCGCAAATTAAAACGATGAATATGATACACGCCACCCATATTCCCAGACGGGAGTGGAGGCGCACACCTAGGGATGTCTACGCAATGGAGCTAGTCTCCCCGATCACCTTTTACCGCAAGGATCGTCCGACCAATATCCGTCAGGGCGGCTCAGCCGCACTATTCCTTGACCCAATAATTGACGGATTCCACCTCACGAGAGTCCTCATGGACGGAGGCATCAGTCTGAACCTGCTTTATCAGGACACAGTGCACAAGATGGGTATCGATCCTTCAAAGATCAAACCCACTAAAACCACCTTTAAAGGTGTCATACCAGGCGTCGAGGCCCGCTGTACAGGCTCCATCACTCTGGAAGTATTCTTTGGACCCCCAGATAATTACCACAACGAAGAGTTAATTTTTGATATCGTCCCTTTTTGCAGCAGCTATCATGCACTGGTCGGACGAACCGTGTTTGCTCGATTCAGCGCGGTGCCACATTACACTTATCTTAAGCTCAAGATGCCCAGTCCACACGGCGTCATAACATTTAATGGCAAAGCCAAACGCCCCCCCCCCCCCCCCCCGTACCGAAGAGCATAACATCGCCTTAGCAGTAGAAGCACAGAGTGGCATTTTTTAATCGAACCTTCATTCGACAGCCAGGCTCCCAGACACTGTCAAAAGAGTCCTAACTACTCCGTGGCAAGATAGCCCAGCTCTTCAAGAGCTCAATTAACCACTCCGGCGATAGGCGGAGGCAAAGCTAGGTTCAATGTGGCTTAACCACTCCGTGGCAGACAAACATTTTTTGCATTTTCTTTGCAGGTCCACTTTTGTGTAGGCCATCACTGGCGACATGGCGACCAGACCCATGAGGGGACGAACATACCAAGGAGGGAAACAGCTCGAACGCGTAAGGGAATCCTTAGATATTCCCCTTGATGATCATCCGATTGTTCAACGGATCCGCACACAGCCCCCCTCCTGGTCTCAGCAGGTTCTGAAGTCATATTTCTTTTTATCCAACTACTTGTATCCGTACGCCTCGATGTATTATTCAATTACAACATGCGGCTTTATATAACGCTTACTTGTTGTTCTGTCTTATTGATATTTTTTGTCAAGGGGCAGCCGTACACTATGGTACGCCTCAATATGCCAGGGGCCTCATTGTACCCATAATACGGCAATAAAGTCTGAACACCCTCACGGTCGTTCGGCACCCCGAACTTATAGCATTATATGCATCGGCTCCGAATCATGTCTTGGGTCAATAGTTGGGTTGCCCGGCTCCTGTGCTTGCTACCCTACGTTCTGCTATATCGGCTAGGGTAGTAAAGGGAGAACTACTGCGATTGTGTCCCGGTTCTTTCGGACGAGCACCTCAGTAGAGAAAGCCGAAAACTGACTGTCATGATGCGGCGAGAGCTGGTCAGCTGTTCGAGAGGTTACAAAATCTTTAAGGATTTCTTCCGCATTATGCGATAACAAATGCAGCGTGCGACGGATCGGCTTTTTCTTCCGATCAGGTGCTTATAGAGCCCCTAGTGCGGTCTTCCGAACACCAGGGGTTGCGCCTACCTTTCTTTTGTGAAACTCCTATGGCTAAGTGAGAGTGATAAAGCCTTATAGTCCGATTGCCTGGTTCGTTGCGCTGAACACCTCCTTCAATGACCCAAAATTTGGGTAAAGAGTGTTCAGGTTCATCCCGAACACCCCCGTGCTTCCTACGTGGGGGCAGAAGCCAACGACTGGCCAACTCTCAGGATTAATTATAAAACTGCCGCACAGGAGGTAAAATTTTCCAAATAATAGGCGCTATATTATATAAATGACCTTGTTCAACATTACAAAGGATAACATGAATGTATTCATGGGAATATAATATCCTTGGCACATTGCTCTGCTACAAGGTGTGATCCTTTCAAGACACTGTCATAATATAACTCGGGCTTGCGGTGCTCCTTCCCCGTAGGCGGTCCTTCGGTCATCAGCTTTTCGGCATCCATCTTCGCCCAGTGCACCTTGGCGCGGGCGAAGGCCATTCACGCACCTTCCATACAGACCGACCACTTGATGACTTCAAGTCGAGGGCAGGCACTTACAAGCCGCTTCACGAGCCCGAAGTAGCTGCTGGGAATCGCCTCGGCAGGCCATAGCCAGATAATTAAATCCTTCATGGCTAGTTCGGCCGCCCTATGCAGCTCGATTAGCTGTTTCAGTTGATCGGCAAAGGGCACTGGATGCTCTAGCGCCAGATATTGCGAATGGAAGAGCTTCTTCGTAGAGATCCCTTCTTTGGCTCAGTATAATTGTGCGGCATCAGATATGCTGCGTGGCAGTTCCGCAAACACCCCCGGAGAAATCCGAATTCGGACTAGTAACATGACTTTCTTCCTTCAAATATTTGCTTTGCATAGAAAAAGCCTTACCTGCCGTGATCCTTTTGGCCTCCTAGATTTCCTAAAGGGCTCCTTGGGCTTCGCCCTGGGCATCATGTGCGGCTTGATGAGCCTTGGTGAGTTCGGATTCTTTCTCTGTTAAACTCTGCTCCAAGGTCTCGCACTTCTTCACGGCCTCTTGAAGCTCTTGCTGAACTTCAATAACTTTGGCCTCGTGCTTTTCACGAAGGGGCTGCTATTTGGCCGCCTTCTTCTCGGCCTTGGCCACTGCCTTCCTAAGAGCCTCGACCTTGGCCGTCGCTCCTAGAGCACATCAGGACATTTTTCGTCATACTCAATTATTCATTCGTACTGAATGCAAACAAGGTTTTTTTGCATACCTTGGTTATCCTTCAACTGCTTCTTCACTTGGCCGAGTTCTTCTTTGGCCCGCTCCAGACTCTGCTTCAGTCCGGAGACTTCCGCAGTATGAGAGGTGGCAGTCACTAGAGATGCCTACTTAAGAAAACAAAAGAGGGAGAGGTACTACAAGGTAAGTCTCCTGCGAACATATATTTGATACTCTGTCCGACTTTTCCTTCCGAACACCGAACAGTGTATCAGGGGCTACTATCTATACTTTGACACTCTTTAAAACCTCACAACATACCTCAAAGCCCATTATAAGGCTGATGCAGGCTTCAGTCAGCCCGCTTTCGGCAGACTGAATCTTCTCAATCACCGCACCCATAAGGGCATGGTGTTCTTCAATGCTGGAAGCCTTCTTCAGCGCTGCTGACAAGGTATCCGGCACCTCTGGTTGGGTAGAGGTTGCCGGTGGAACAGGCGCACCCCCTTCTGTCGAGGGAGGTTGCCCACCTGATTTCGGAGCCGTGTTGGTCTCCGGAACTGTGTCCGGCTGGGGGCCTAATTCAAGATAGCCCCCGCCGTCCGTGTCCATGGGGGCCTTTTCCCCCGTGTGTCCGGCCATCGAGGTTTGACCCTCTGGCACCGCCTTGATGGTCCCCCATCTCCTCCTTGGCATGGGTCCCTTTGGGACGATGCCTCGGTGTCATCCACGTGTTTGGGGTAGGGGGCCGCAGGGGAAGTCCCACTGTCCATAGCGTCCGAGACCAGCGAATCCTCCGATGAGGATTGCTCGGCGCGGGAGTTGGCCGGACTGCAAAAAAGGCATGACTCAATGCGTTAACGCTATACGATAGTGAGTCCGGATATACAAACGTGTCCGGTTTATATACTCACGATTTAACCAGGGGCTGGACCCTGGGATCCCACTCCAGGCTGATGTCGGTGGCGGTGGTGGATTCATCCGGAAAGGATTTTTTCCCTTCTTAGGCGATTCGGCCTCCAAGTGTGTGGAGGCCGTCCTTTTATTTCTCCCCCACGTTGGGGGGGGGGGATCGGCTTTCCTCCTCTTCCTCATCCTCTTTGGAGGAAGAGCGGGCCTCGGGGTCTTCGGACTCTATGTCCAAATTACCCTGGCGATGAAGGCTGCCCCTGGTCTCTTTGGCCTCTTTCTTGGCCTTCTTCTTCGGCGCCTTATAAGGCGCCGGGACAAGCATCTTCGTTAGAAGCGGGCCGGCTTGTTCTTCTGGTAGCGGGGCCGGGTAGTAGATCTCCTCTACCTTCTTCGTCCAGCCCTAGGAGAGTTGTTGGAAAATACATTAAGTGTTTCCCTTGGAGTATGCAGATAAAGCATATGACTTGCCAACATATGAAGACTTACCGAACTCGCGGGTCGGGACAATTGGTACCCGCGTCCTCGGCTGAGTCCGGCCATGATTTGCTAGACTTAAAGAGCACCTTCCAGATGTCTTCGTGCGAAGAGTCAAAGAACCCTAGTAGGGTATGGTGCTTGGCCGGGTCGAATTCCCATAAATTGCAAGCCCTGCGTTGACAAGGAAGAGTCCCGAACTAACATCACCTGGACTACGTTGAAAAGTTTGATGTTCTTGTCTTCCATACCCTTGGTACGCGCCTAGAGCACCGCCAGCTCATCTGGCGAAGACCAGTTCAGGCCCTTCTTGGGCCAGGACGTAAGCCGCAATGGAGCTCCAGATCGGAATTCGGGAGCCGCGGCCCATTTTGCGCCGCATGGCTCACTGACATAGAACCACTGTTGTTGCCACCCTTTGACGGAATCATTGAAGGTACCTGATGGCCATGTGACGTTGGGCATCTTGCTCACCATGGCTCCTCCGCAGTCGGCGTGCTCGCCGCTCACCACCTTGGGCTTCACATTGAAGATCTTCAGCCATAATCGGAAGTGTGGAGAGATGCAGAGGAAGGCCTCACACACGACGATAAATGTCGAGATGTTGAAGAAGGAATTGGGGGATAGATCATGAAAATCGATCCCATAGTAATACATAAGGCCGCGAACGAATGGGTGGAGGGGAAACCCTAGCCCGCGGACAAAGTGAGGGAGGAATACAACCCTCTCGCGGGGTTCCAAAGTAGGGACAATCTGTCTCGCCGTCGGAAGGCGGTGGCCGATCTTCTTGGCCAGATACCCGGCCTCCCGAAGTTTCTTAATATCCTTCTCCTGGAGGGTAGAGGCCATCCACTTGCCTCCGGCTCCAGATCCGGACATTTTTGGAATGCCTTTGTGGGCGAAGAAGGCGAATGTTTGGGCGCTGGAGCTCGAGCAAGAGAGAGTAGACAGAAGAAGAAGAAGGCGTGAGTGAAAAAGGGGGAATCCTTGTCTCTTTATAAAGGCAGCAGAAATCAAGCGCCTCCCCACTTGCCCTAGAAACTCGCTTATTCCCCAAGTGTCGTGCTAATGGCGTGGTTGGGTTACCCACACCCGTATTAATGAGAATCCCGTGATAAGGGGACATGATCTCTGCTTTGACAAGACGTGCCAATAAAAACGCCTCGCAAGACGTGTAGTAGCGGGCTGAGAAAACGGTTTGAATAATAACTGGGCCGCGGTGTGATGTCACGCTATGGAAAAGTTGTCAGCAGATTAGACTCGTGGAAAATTGTAATCTCTACGGTGGTATGTGGAATTTGTTTTGCAGAGCCGGACACGATTCTCGTGTTCAAGATCTAATTTGGAGTATTCGGAGAAGGAACCCGCCTTGCAATGCCGAAGACAATCTGCGCGTCGGACTCATCGTCATTGAAGCCTGGTTCAGGGGCTACTGAGGGAGTCCTGGATTATGGGGTCCTCGGACAGCCGGGCTATATGCTTATCCCGGACTGTTGGACTATGAAGATACAAGATTGAAGACTTCGTCCCGTGTCCGGGTGGGACTCTCCTTTGCGTGGAAGGCAAGCTTGGCAATTCGGATATGTAGATTCCCTTCTCTGTAACCGACTCTGTGTAACCCTAGCCCCCTTCGGTGTCTATATAAACTGGAGGGTTTAGTCCGTAGGACAAGAACAATCATAATAATAGGCTAGCTTCTAGGGTTAGCCTCTATGATCTCGTGGTAGATCAACTCTTGTAATACTCATATCATCTAGATCAATCGAGCGGGAAGTAGGGTATTACCTCCATAGAGAGGGCCCGAACCTGGGTAAACATCGTGTCCCCCGCCTCCTATTACCATTAACCTTAGACGCACAGTTCGGGACCCCCTACCCGAGATCCGCTGGTTTTGACACCGACAGTCATCACCGGCTCCGGCCAATGACCAAAGACCAAGTTTTCACCCGGATCCATCCCAAGAAATCCACCTGACAACCTGTGCACAGTCTCGACCGCCTTCAAAGCCACGGAGCTAGCCGCCTAGATCCGGCGACCAACCGCAATAGCAGTGCCACCAAGGAGCCATGTGCATCGGCCACTGCCTGCATGTGCCGCCACTGGATCCTGGGAAGAGGGCTCCCACCCCACCTCGCCAAACCGCGAGAGCTGCCGAGATGGATCCGCACGCTCATAACCGTCTCTGATTTGAACCACCCGTGGCAAAACTACCGAGATCGACGATGCAGATCCGCCTTGGATAGGGACTGCACCATGCCATGCCGCCGCGGGAAGCCCGAGCTTCACCCACCGCCACCTTCCAGGGTTGCCGCCCCGGGATCCAGCCGCCACCGATAGGACGCGCCACCCACGTGCAGCATGCCGGAGGAGCCCCCCGATCTATATCTGGACCGAGAAGCTCACCATGGCCGCCCCGCGCCGACACGCCCTGCCTAGCCGCGAATATGCAGCCACCCACGCCCCCGCGCCAGAGAGCCGCAATCCGGCCGCCCCGGACGCAGCCGTGCCGTCCTGCATAGCTGTGTGCATCCGCGCGAGGGCGCTGTCCCGCGCCAGCTCCACACCGCGCCGAAGAGAGGAGGGCCCATCGCCACCGACGCCGGTCGGGTTTTGCCCAGCGGCGTTAGCCGGTGGCAACAGGGAGGGGGAGGGGCGGGGAAGGGTTGGAGGCGGCGGCGCCTGGGTTCGCCCCCCCCCCCCCCCCCCCCCCCCGTGCGCTTGCGGGAGTGGGCTGGGCGAGATGTGCGGGCTGGGTTAAAAAAAGGACTGATGTCTCTGCCGTTGGGACATGATATGTAGAACATGCCGATAAGGTCTATTGGAGATCCAAAACCCCACGCGTCCAAGAGAGACCGTCAAGGGGTGCAGCGGCTATCAGCTACCCTAGGTCGGCCTGACTGCCCTAGTGTCCTGCAGTTCATTGGCGTCAAAGGCGAAGAACAATGAAGAGTGAGAAGGAAGAAACTAGGGCATGAGAAAATAGTAGATGATAGTGATTTATTTGTTTGATGTGTTGTATTCTCAATGGGTCGTCGACTCTCTTCTATATACGATGCGCCTGAACTTTTCATACAAGAAAAGAACTCAAAATCACATCCCGGCCCTTAAACCTAACTTAATTTAGAGAAACTAGCACATATCTCTGTGCGTTGCAACGGAAGAGATAATTGATGTGTCCACAAAAAGGCCTCCGCAGTGGTGGACGATAGAGCGAGGGGCCGCAGTCTTCTCACGGGTCATGTGTGGCCGACAAGATCTTGGTGGTTGTGGGAATGGTCAGCTTGGCAACGTCCACCAAACTTTTGCCTAGCTTTTTTTCCTCCGAGTCCGCCCCCATCTCGGTGGTGTTCCCTACATTGCCGCTCAGGGATTTGGGAGCTGTATAATGGTGATTCAGTCGATTGTGGTTGCCTCCACATTTAGTGATGGCGCTGGCGACCTTTGGGGCATGGTGGTTTGGTCTATGTTTTGTGGAAGATGGTGAGCAGGCCTGACTCTCTTCTCAGACGACGTTGGACGAAGACTTTGAGTTTGTAATCCGGCGAGAAAAGGGATGATGGGACGAAGCTCCACAGAGTTTTGTCCACAGCGATCTGTGACAGGCCATTCAATTGGCTCACAACTCTGCTTCAGCTATGGTGCTTCAGTGGACCTGGTGTGTGTGTGGTTGCTTGTCTTCCCTATATTAAATGTCTTTTGGCAACGATGGTGGTTAGCGACAAGGTTCGAAGATGTGTATAGGGGCTGTCAGCATCCTGGATTTGGGGGTATCCAGCCCTGCCTGCCTGCGGCCCACCACGTGGCTCCGTCGATGGCCTGGTATGGCCCAGCTTCATCACCAATACCACAAGACCCTCGTGAGGGGCCAAACCTCGCGAGGCGGACGACGCCAAGACCCCCGAAGGAGTTGGCCTCCTCAGGAGGGCTCCTGAGGGGCGAAGAGTTCTATGCAAGATATCTCACGAGGCTTAGTTGACGTGAGCCACGACGACCAAGGCCAGGTGGGCGCAGAGCGCAGGTTTCCTCTTCGGTACAAGGGAGGCAAGCCACAGGCGTGAAGTCCCGAGGAATCAGCCAAAGGTTTCCATTCCGGTGCAACAAGACGAAGACCGCCAGGAGGGAGGATGGAGATCATCAATGAGCCCACCGCAGTGTCACGACCAGAGGCTTTTCGCAGGCGAAGACTACTTTTGTCAGGATAGACTATACTACTTGTCCCCTTTCAAATCCGCCATTGTGGAATCCCTTCCCGCTCATATTTGGGAAGAGGACCAAGGACGTTATATATAGGACTTAGCCACCACCATAGTGGGGGGATCGGGTCCATTCTCACCCAACCACCACACCAGTTCAAGAACACCTCTCCTCCTGAGGCTAGTTCATCCATTGTACTTGGTCATCCATAGCCCTACGAGGCAATCCACCACACCACACTAGATTAGGGTATTACACCATAATGGTGGCCCGAACCAGTATAAATCTCTATGTCTTTGTGTCTCTTTGGGCTCGACGCGTTAGGCTAGGGAGGATCGCGAGTAGGCAGGCTGGGCAGGTTGAGATCTCCGCATGCACCCCAGAGTTCGAACCTCTAAAGGGTTGTCGAATCCCTAAATCCGACATTTTGCGCGCCAGGTAGGGGTGTGTCGGATCCTCTCTTCCGTCGTTCGATCTACCACTGCTCCAACACCTCCATGGCCGACGCGCGCCATGCTCACGCCGAGCATCGGGCTGCTGTCGCCGCCCGCGTCGATCAGACGGCTCCGGCGGGTGACGGCTGTGCCCGCTGTGCTCCTTCTCCGGTGGCCAACGCCGCCATGGGCCCTGCCGGCCATGAGTAGCAAGCTTCATCGCTGCACCCGTCAGTGCACCATGACGGCCGCACCGCTACTCCGTCTCTGGCCCCAACAACTTCTTCATCCCACGCACGTCGCGGCCAAGTGGACGTGTAGGCCGCTTTGCTCACAGCGCGGGAGCTTCTTCGCTACCGCCCGGTGGGTGATCTCTATGAGGAGTAGCTCGAGCGGATTTCTGAGCTCATCAGCATCGCGCACGGGGGCTCCGACGGGCCGGCTCGCTCGCTGCCTCAGCAACCACCTGCAGCGGGCAACATCGCGCACGGGGCTCCTCCACCACCTCCGGCCCGGGGTGCCATCATTGAGCCAAGGCGTATGGCTCCACGGCGTGACTCGCAGCGCCCCGTGCCGGCTCGGGATGACGTGAGCTGCCAGGTGGTGCAACGTCCCCAAGGAGAAGCGTGCGTGCTTCCAGCACCCCAACACCAGGCTCGCATGCCGCCACAGGAGGTGGTGGTCCGTGGACACCAGGACCATGTTCCACCCCCTCGACGACCTCCCGTGGCCATGGTAGGATGCCGCGCGTTCACTCTGGAGCTCCGCAGCGTTGTCTGGCCAAGCAAGTTCAAGCCCGACCTGCCTCCGCGCTACGACGACACCGCAGACCCCGCTGAGTTCCTGCAGCTCTACGAGCTGAGCATCGAGGCGGCCAACAGCGATGAGAAGATCGTGGCAAACTGGTTCCCGATGGCCCTCAAGGATGGTGCATGCTCTTGGCTCCTGAGCTTGACAAAGGGGTCGGCTTCTTCCTAGGAGGAAATGCGCAGCCGCTTCACCTCCAACTTCCAGGGCACTCGTGACCGTCCGCCGGCCGCGGGTGACCTGCGCCGCATCAAGAAGCAACCTGGAGAGACCCTGTAGAAGTACATCCAGCGCATCAAGAACGTTCGCCTCAAGATTCACAAGGTGTCTGACGAGGCCATCATCTCTGCGTTCACCGATGGCATCCGCGATGTCAAGATGAAGGAGGAGCTCTCCATCCACGAGGATCTCTGCACCAGTCTGGAGATGTTCAACATGGTGAACAAGTGCGCAAGGGCTGAGGTGGGACGCCTCTCCCTCCTTGAGCTCTCTGATGCCGATCCAGAAGACAAGAAGACCAAGGCCAATGACACGAAGCGCAAGGGGCCAGCCGTGCTTGCGGTCGAGCCAGAGACCAAGCGCGGCTGCGACCACCCCGAGTCATCCAAGGGCAAGCGGCCAATCTGCGCCTTCCATAACGTTTACAGCCACAACACCAGCGACTGCCAGGAGCTCAGGGCTCTCCGTGCTGGGCGCCTCGGTCGATGCCCCGAGCGCAACAATCGCGGCTGCGATTGCGGAGGTGGCCTAGGTGGAGGACGCTGGGACGAACGCGACGCGACCAACCTCGTGAGGACCGCTGGCAGGACCAGCCTCGTGAGGGCAACTGGAGGGAGCAGCCTCGTGGGGATCGACCTCAGGGCAATGCAGCCTTGCCTCCTCTGCCTCCACACTAAGGAGTAACGAAGATCACCACCAGGACGAGGGGGCTGGGGGCTTCCAGGAGCCTCGGGCCATCCCCTGCATCTTCGGCGGCCCACAGGCCCTGGCTTCCCATCACATCTTCAAGCAGTTTGCGCGTGAGGTGAATGCAAGGTGAAAGGGATCGAGAAGAGGTGTCTAGAGGGGGGGGGTGATTAGACACTAAGTACCAAAGTTGCAGTTTTTAGTTTCTTTAGGTTTAAGTGGAGTTTAGGCACAAGTTTAACACTCACAATACATAACAAGCAAGCATGCAAAGAGTATAGGAGCAGCGGAAAGTAAAGCATGCAACTTGCAAGAATGTAAAGGGAAGGGTTTGGAGGATTCAAACGCAATTGGAGACATGGATGTTTTTGTCGTGGTTCCGATAGGTGGTGCTATCGTACATCCACGTTGATGGAAACTTCAACCCACGAAGGGTAACGGTTGCGCGAGTCCACGGAGGGCTCCACCTAAGAAGGGTCCACGAAGAAGCAACCTTGTCTATCCCACCATGGTCGTCGCCCATGAAGGACTTGCCTCACTAGCGGTAGATCTTCACAAAGTAGGCGATCTCCTTGCCCTTACAAACTACTTGGTTCAACTCCACAATCTTGTCGAAGGCTCCCAAGTGACACCTAGCCAATCTAGGACACACCACTCTCCAAGAAGTAACAAATGGTGCGTTGATGATGAACTCCTTGCGCTTGTGCTTCAAGTGATAGTCTCCCCAACACTCAACTCTCTCTCATAGGATTTGGATCTGGTGGAAAGAACATTTGAGTGGAAAGCAACTTGGGGAAGGCTAGAGATCAAGATTCATATGGTAGGAATGGAATATCTTGGCCTCAACACATGAGTAGGTAGTTCTCTCTCAGAAATAGGATGCTGGAAGTGTAGGCTTGTTCTTATGGCTCTCTCCACGAATGAAGAGGAGGTGGAGGGGTATATATAGCCTCCACACAAAATCTAACCGTTACACACAATTTACCAATCTCGGTGGGACCGAATCAAGAAACTCGGTCAGACCGATTTAGTAAACAATGTGACCGTTAGGGTTTTCGGTGGGACTGACATGCAACTCGATGGGACCGATGTGGTTAGGGTTAGGGCATAACGTAATCTCAGTGAGACCGATTACACAAACTCGGTGAGACCGATTTTGGTAATCAGCTAACCAAAGAGTTGGTCAGGCAAACTCGGTGGGACCGATTACTCAAACTCGGTGGGACCGATTTTGGTAATAAGCTAACCATAGAGTTTGCATTGTAATCTCGATAGTACCGATTGCTCAAACTCGGTGAGGCCGATTTTGGTAATGGACATACACAGAGAGATTACAATCCCATCTCGGTGATACCGAGATCCCTATCGGTGAGACCGATTTGCCTAGGGTTTGTGGCAGTGGCTAAGACATCTAAACTCGGTGGCGCCGGATAGAAAGAGTCGGTGGGGACGAGTTAGAATTTTGGTTTAGGACATATGTGGATGTGGGAAAGTAGTTGAGGGTTTTGGAGCATATCACTAAGCACTGTGGAGCAAGAAACTCATTAAGCAACACCTCATCCCTCATTTGTAGTATTGGCTTTTCCTATAGACTCAATGTGATCTTGGATCACTAAAATATAAAGAGAAGAGTCTTGAGCTTGAAGCTTGAGCCAATCCTTTGTCCTTAGCATCTTGAAGGGGTTCCACATCCTTTAGTCCATGCCACTCCATTGTTGAACTTGTCTGAAATATACTAGATAAAAGTGTTAGTCCAACAAGAGATATGTTGACATTAATTACCAAAACCACATAGGGAGCACTTGTGCTTTCAATCTCCCCCTTTTTGGTAATTGATGGCAACATACATCAAAGCTTTAGATAAAGATATAGAGAATAGCAAGTAAAGCTTTGGAAAGACATGTAACAAGCATAGGCTCACCCTACATGTATGCAATCATGTGAATATGAAATATAGAAGCATGTGAATGCATGAACATGACATAGTAAGCAATGTGTTACATGTATCTTGGCCATATGCATCAGAGCGAAGAATATAAAAAAATACCTTCATGCTCATGAGTCCTTCTTGCAAACAGTATGTACATCAGCAAGAATTTACCATATACATGATTGTGATGCATATACTTACCTTGTGGTCTTGAGTTGGCTTAGGATGGAATGAACCTGCGTAAACAAGGTTAGATAACACAGATACACCTACTAGCCAGAGCAAACAGAAGAAACCACAAGAATACCAAGACTGGGATGACATGTAGAGAGTGAGTACTAAGTACCACATTGGATTAGACATGTCCCCAAAGGTAAAGATGTGCAATGAATTTAAATGATTTCTTTCCCTTAGATGTCTTGCTCCCCCTGAATCTAGCATGGGATACTGGGAGAAGATAGGGAACAGAAAATTAGAGCAAAAGCAAAATCAGAGCTAATGCAAACAAGCACATATGAACATGTCTTTCCCCTCAAGAAGACATGTGGCATCTCTCCTCTTGAACACCAAGCATCTGGGATCCTTGAGAAATACTTTCTAGTTGAGTATTCTCTCCCCCTGGAGATCTCTTTCTCCCCCTGTGGAAGTGATACTCTCTCCCTTTTGAAAGTGATAAGCTTCTCTCTAAGTGATAAGCTTTGATGTGATCTCTCTCTCTCCCCCTTTGACATCAATTTCCAAGAAGGGCCTTCTGGAATTTGTCGTGAATGGGTTTGATCCTCGAGTCACAACACAAAGCACTAATAAAAATGTGATGCTTGTAGAGGACAAGATTCATTGAGTGGAGCTGGATCATAAGTAAAGATGAATAGGTAGCAAAATGTTTTTCCTGTTGTGACATCGGTGGCACCGAGTGGTATGCTTCGGTTGCACCGAAAGGATTCGGTTGGGCCAAAAATAACAAACCGGTGAGACCGAGTTCATTGCAGAGAAAACACTTGTCACCTCAGCTCACTAGACTAGTAGGATCTCACAATGATTTGCAAGGAATTAACTAAATGATATGCAATGAATTGGATGCAGGAAATGCAGAGCAAACAGAAAAGAAAAGAAAGAAATCTAGATGAAGTTTTTTTTGAAAGGGGAAACAAACATGCATGAGAAAAATGCAAGAGCACAGAAAAGAACACAAGAGAACTTCATCTAGAGATGGTCGGCGACAAAGTCACCTATGTTAGAGTATATTGACTTAGGAGTCAAGTGAGATCACTTGATCATAGGTCATACTCATCGTTTAAGCTCAAAATGGGGTTACCATTTTTCGTTTAAGCATCTTGATGTATTCACATCTTGTCGAGTTGCTTTGACTCATGACTTCGAGTAAAGCTTTTCTAAGATGGGATGACATACCTTGGGTGGTGGTGCTGATCATGTAGTTGAACTTGTGTGGGTTGCTCAAGGTTGATGTAGCTCATCGAGAGTTGGGAGCACCACTTGGAATTTGAGTTCATCTACCTACATGGGTTAGTTTTTGTAAGGAAGAGCACTTGTGTATCCAAAATGACAATCATGAAGCTTAACACAAAATTTGTCAAAGGATATGGTTGACTGGTTTCGTGCTTCCTTATCTTCAACCACCATAGTGTAGAAACTTGGTGATGTAGAGATTGCTCAATATGTGAGTAGGTTACAATCTCATGGAATTTGATTCAACCAAGTACCTACATGGGTTAGATAACATGCAAGATGCAAATATGTCCAAGACATAAGATTATCATCATAAGAGAAATATCAAGGATTAGTCATAAGCTCATGTCTTGCATGTATCCAATGGAGTTTCTACTCCAAGTTTGAAGCATCAATGATGTTCAGTTCTCCTCTCAACCTGCAAAACACTTTCTCATCAAGAGGTTTAGTGAATATATCCACTAATTGCTTTTCAGTGCAAACATGCTTAAGATTAATGTCACCCTTAGCAACATGATCTCGAATGAAATGATGACGAACTTCAATATGCTTAGTTCGAGAATGTTGCACAGGATTATGAGCAATTTTGATAGCACTTTCATTGTCACAAAGAAATGGAACATGTTTCACATATATCCCATAATCTTTAAGAGTTTGGGTCATCCAAAGTAATTGAGCACAACATGCACCAGCGGCAATGTATTCCGCTTCGGCGGTGGATAAGGATACCGAGTTTTGTTTCTTGGATGACCAAGACACAAGAGATCTACCAAGAAATTGACAAGTACCCGAAGTGGACTTTCTATCAACCTTGTCACCGGCATAGTCCGAGTCGAAGTAGCCAACAAGATCGAAAGATGCCCTCTTAGGATACCAAATGCCAAAATTTGGCGTATGAATTAAGTATCTCACTATCCTTTTCACGGCCTTAAGATGACATTCTTTAGGAGCAGCTTGATATCTTGCACACATGCACACACTTAGCATAATATCGGGACGTGAAGCACATAGGTATAACAATGAACCAACCATAGAGCGATAAACCTTTTGATCAACCGGTTCACCATCCTTGGTCAAATCAAGATGTCCACTAGTAGGCATGGGTGTAGACATACCTTTGCATTCTTGCATATTGAACTTCTTGAATAAGTCCTTAGTGTACTTCGTTTGAGAGACAAAGGTACCTTCCTTAGTTTGCTTGATTTGCAAACCAAGAAAGAATTTGAGTTCACTCATCATAGACATCTCAAACTTCTCTGACATTAGCTTCCCAAACTTCTCACTAAAATGAGGGTTAGTTGATCCAAATATAATATCATCAACATAAATTTGGCATACAAATAATTCTCTATTAACCCTATTAGTAAACAGTGTAGAATCAATTTTTCCAATTTCAAAGCCTTTTTCAATAAGGAACTTGGTTAAGCATTTATACCAAGCTCTAGGAGCTTGTTTAAGACCATAAAGAGCTTTGCGAAGTTTGTAGACATGATTGGGTTTCTTAGGATTGATAAAGCCGGGAGGTTGTTTAACATAAACTTCCTCCTCTATTTCACCATTTAGAAAAGCACTTTTAATGTCCATTTGGTACAGGGTGATATCATGGTGATTAGCATAGGCAAGTAAGATGCGAATGGACTCAAGTCTAGCAACGGGAGCATAAGTCTCACCATAGTCCATACCTTCGACTTGTGTTTATCCTTGGGCAACGAGACGTGCTTTATTGCGAACTACTTGTCCATCTTCATCTTGCTTGTTGCGAAACACCCATTTGGTACCGATGATGTTGTGGTTGTTGTCGGGCTTCTCAACCAATGTCCAAACTTGGTTTCTCTCAAAGTTGTGTAGCTCTTCATGCATAGCATTTGTCCAATCCGGATCTTCCAATGCTTCTTCAACCTTCATAGGTTCAATGCTAGAGATGCATGAATAGTTTTCACAAAAGTTAGCTAAACGAGTTTTAGAGCGAGTGATTCTCCCGGTTTGGATACCATTGTAGATTTGCTCGACGGGATGGTCTTTAGCAATTCTTGCTCGAACTCATGAAAGCTTTTGCTTGGTTCTTGGTTGAACTTCTTATTCATCTTGTTCTTCTTCTTGGCCTTCTTCATTGTTGGCGTTGTCGTTCTCTTGTCGTGGTGGAGAAGGAGGTTGTTGACGTTCATCTTGATGCACTTCCTCGTTTTCTTCATCTTGGTGTGTCCCACTTGTGGATGCTTCCATATCAACTCTTGGTTCACCTTGTCGTGAGGTTGAAGCTTCCACTTGGACGAACGAGGTACTCTCCTTCACCTCCGTTGGACGAATCTTGCCAATAGACAAGTCTTGGATTGCTTCTGAGGGGTCTTTGTCTCCTACATCAATTGGCAATTGCTCTACTTGCAAGCCGTTAGATTCATCAAACTTCACATCTACCGTTTCTTCAACCTTTCGGGTGAAATTGTTGTAGACACGGTTTGTGTGAGAGTTTGAGCCATAACCAAGTAGGAAACCTTCATGAGACTTAGGAGCAAATTTAGAACGACGATGCTTATCAAGAATGTAGCACTTTGAACCGAATACTCGAAAGTATCCAACTTGGGGTTTGTTACCGGTGAGAATCTCGTATGCCGTCTTGTCGAGCAGCTTGTGAAGATACAAGCGATTTGTTGCATGACAAGCTATCTCAACCTCTTCCACCCAAAAGTGCTTTGGCGTCTTGTACTCATCAAGCATCATTCTCGCCATTTAGATGAGCGTCCGGTTCTTCCTCTCAACAACTCCATTTTGTTGAGGTGTGTACGTAGCCGAGAACTCGTGTGAAATCCCTTCTTCGTCAAGAAAGGTGTCCACATTGCGTTCTTGAACTCCGTTCCGTTGTTGCTGCGAACCTTCTTGATCTTCACTTCAAATTGATTTTGGGCCTTCCTAGCGAAGTTTTTGAAGATCTTTTGGACCTGCGATTTATCATCGAGAAAGAACACCCACGTAAATCTTGAAAAATCATCAACTATAACTAGACCAAAAGAATTTCCACCGAGACTCTTGTAAGCATTGGGATCAAAAAGATCCATGTGAAGTAGCTCGAGTGCCCTCCTCGTGGTCATGATGTTCTTCACGGGATGCCTTCCTCCAACCTATTTACCTGCTTGACAAGCGCTGCAAAGTCTATCCTTATCAAATATGACATCGTTAACACCAAGGATATGATTTTCTTTAATAAGCTTGTCAAGGTTTCGCATACCAACATGTCCTAATCGTCTATGCCATAACCAACCTTTAGAAGATTTAGCAATAAAGCAAGTTCTAGGTTGAGCCTTTTTAGTGAAGTCAACAATGTAAAGATCACCTCTACGTATACCGGTAAAGACCATTTTATGATTATCTCTTCGAAACACTTGGCAATCTACTTCAGTAAATAGGACATTGAAACCGAAATCAGCAAGTCTAGATACTGAAAGTAAGTTGTAGCCAAGAGATTCAACGAGCATAACATTTTGAATGGAACTATCATGTGAGATGGCCACCTTACCAAGGCTAACCACCTTACCCTTTGAGTTGTCACCGAAAGTGACAAACTTTCGAGGACCATCGTTTTCAGCAAGCTCATGAAACATGTCTTTATCTCCGGTCATGTGATCGGTACATCCACTATCAAGAACCCATTCCTTTCCTCCTGCCATATATCCCCGAAGATTTGCCATAAGACCAAAATGTCTCATTGCATCATCAAGATCGAAGTCACTATCATCATCTTCATCATAGTACCCATGTTCAACATCGTCATGTGGTGGATCAAATCCTAGATAGGGTGATTCGTTAGAGTGAGTTTGACAATGATCTTGTTTATGAATTTTAATAGCTTCGAAAATAATATCACCAATAATTCCAACATCTCCTTTGGCACGCATAAGGTTTGTAAGTTCAAATAGACAATCACCAAACATAGAATGACTAGTATTCATCTTACTCAAAGCAATAGACTTATGGAGAATTTCATCTAGATTTCTCAAGGAATAATTTGGAAAGCGTTCCTCAAGAAATTTCCATATAGTGTAGGCACACTCAAGAGTAGGCAAGTTTCTAATCAAGTTTCTAGGCAAGCCTCTAGTGATAAGATTAACAGTTCTAAGATTCCTAATCATGTCAATTGACTCATCAAGGGTAGGATGCATAGGATCAACAAGAGGTGTACAAGGGCTAGCAATGTACTTGTTCAAATGATATTGATTGAAAATCACAAACATCTCATTTTTCCACTCATGAAAGTACTCTCCATCAAGAATAGGCACTCTATGTCTAAGACTCCCAATAGTAGACTCATCCATCTTCCTCCAATGGTGTTTAAACCAAAGCAATGGAGACCAAGGCTCTAATACCAATTGAAAGGGATCGAGAAGAGGTGTCTAGAGGGGGGGTGATTAGACACTAAGTACCAAAGTTGCAGTTTTTAACTTCTTTAGGTTTAAGTGGAGTTTAGGCACAAGTTTAACACTCACAATACATAACAAGCAAGCATGCAAAGAGTATATGAGCAGCAGAAAGTAAAGCATGCAACTCGCAAGGATGTAAAGGGAAGGGTTTGGAGGATTCAAACGCAATTGGAGACACGGATGTTTTTGTCGTGGTTCCGATAGGTGGTGCTATCGTACATCCACGTTGATGGAGACTTCAACCCACGAAGGGTAATGGTTGTGCGACTCCACGGATGGCTCCACCCAAGAAGGGTCCACGAAGAAGCAACCTTGTCTATCCCACCATGGCCGTCGCCCACGAAGGACTTGCCTCACTAGCGGTAGATCTTCACGAAGTAGGCGATCTCCTTGCCTTACAAACTCCTTGGTTCAACTCCACAATCTTGTCGGAGGCTCCCAAGTGACACCTAGCCAATCTAGGAGACACCACTCTCCAAGAAGTAACAAATGGTGCATTGATGATGAACTCCTTGCTCTTGTGCTTCAAGTGATAGTCTCCCCAACACTCAACTCTCTCTCATAGGATTTGGATCTGGTGGAAAGAAGATTTGAGTGGAAAGCAACTTGGGGAAGGCTAGAGATCAAGATTCATATGGTAGGAATGGAATATCTTGGCCTCAATACATGAGTAGGTAGTTCTCTCTCAGAAATAGGATGCTGGAAGTGTAGGCTTGTTCTGATGGCTCTCTCCATGAATGAAGAGGAGGTGGAAGGGTATATATAGCCTCCACACAAAATCTAACCGTTACACACAATTTACCAATCTCGGTGGGACCGAATCAAGAAACTCGGTCAGACCGATTTAGTAAACAATGTGACCGTTAGGGTTTTCGGTGGGACCGACATGCAACTCGGTGGGACCGATGTGGTTAGGGTTAGGGCATAACATAATCTTAGTGAGACCGATTACACAAACTCGGTGAGACCGATTTTGGTAATTAGCTAACCAGAGAGTTGGTCAGGCAAACTCGGTGGGACCGATTACTCAAACTTGGTGGGGCCGATTTTGGTAATAAGCTAACCAGAGAGTTTGCATTGTAATCTCGGTAATACTGTCGGCGTTCTGGGAACGGGGGTCCCCAGACTTGCCTGCCTGCGGCCTGCGGCGTGGCTCAAAGGGGGCCCAGCACGGCCCATCTTCATCGACACAAGCTCAAGACCCTCGCGAGGGGCCAAGCCTCGTGGGGCGGACGACAAGGAGCTTCCTCAGGCACGGCCTCGTCAGGCTGGCTCACGAGGAGGCGGAGAGTTCAAGGCGGGGTACCTCGCGAGGTGCCCATGACACAAGCCATGACGACCAAGGGCGCCAGCCGGGCGCCAGCCCGCGCAGTGTCCTTCTTTCCTCTTTGGTGCAAGGGGAGCAAGCGCAGGGGAGAGCATCAAGCAAAGGCATCCATTTCGGTGTAACAAGACCAAGACCAGTCCAACGGCAGGATGGAGGTCACCGTAGAGCCCAAGTCGGCGTCACCACCAGAGCCTTTGACAGGCGAGGACCAACTTTAGTCAGGATAAGTGTACTAGATGTTCCCCTTCAAATTGGTCAATTGTTGGCGCCCTTCCCGCTCAATATTTGGGAAGAGGCCCAGGGCCTTCGCCTATAAATAGGACTAGCCACCCACAGGCTAGGAGAGAGATCTAACCCTAGCCAGAATCACCAACGCAAGAACCCCTCTTCCTGCGAGGCTGTTCTTCCTTGTATTGTTCATCATCAGCCCAAGAGGCAATCCACCACGCCACACACTGGAGTAGGGTATTACACCACAATGGTGGCCTGAACCAGTATAAACCCTGTGTCTCTTGTGTTGTTCTTCTCATAGTTTAGATCCTAGCGATTCAGCGAGGAACAGCTAGGTAGAAGGCGAATCCTCCACGTGCACCCCAGTGTTCGAACCTCAAGGGTCTGCCGGAACCCTAAATCCGACATTTGGCGCGGCAGGTAGGGGTGCTCCGGAATTCGTCTTCCGTTGCCCTGTTCTTCTCCGACCGTCGCAACCATGTCTGACGCACGCCAGGTTCGCGCCGAGCGCCGAGCCGCCCTCGCTTCCCGCGTCGCCCAGACGGCTCCCATCGGCGGGCACCCTCATCGTTCCCCGTCGCCTGCCGTTAACGCCGCCACCAGCCCGGCGGGGAACGAGCAGCAAGCATCGTCCCAGCACCCGTCCATGAGGTGAGATGGCCGCACCGCTATGCCCTCGCTCACCCCCGCTGGTTCTTCATCCCGCGCGCCCCATGCGGCCATTGAGGCTCGAGCTGCGCTCATCGCGGCAAACAAGCTCCTGCGCTACCGCCCCGTCGACGACGTCTACGAAGAATGGATCGACCGAGTTGCCGAACTCGTCCGCGCCGCTGGGGGCTCCCCCGCGCCATCTTTCTCGCTGCACCGTGCCCCGCCATGCGCGGGCAATGAAGCTCCTGGGGCGCCTCAGCCGCCTCCCCCTCAAGAAGGCGCCCTGGCTCCAAGGCGCGTGACCCCTGGGCGGAACCCGCCCCGTGAGGAACCAACGCGGCAGGAGCAGAGCTGCCAAGAGGTCCCTCTCCCTCGAGAAGCTGCCCGAGCGCTCCCTGCTCCGGCTCGTCCCGACCACGCTCCTGCTCCAGCACGTCAAGACCCCGCGCTGCACCCAGCTGCGGCGCACAAGGACCCGCAGGACCGAGCCCTTCGTCCTCCAAGGCCTCCTGTGGCCACAGCGGGCTGCCGCGCCTTCACCACCGAGCTACGCACCGTCGCGTGGCCCGACAAGTTCAAGCCGGACCTGCCTCCTTGCTACGACGGCACGGCTGACCCTGCAGAGTTCCTCCAGCTCTACGAGCTGGGCATCGAGGCTGCCAACAGAGACGAGAAGGTCATGGTGAACTGGTTTCCCATGGCTCTCAAAGACGGGGCCCGCACCTGGCTCCTAAACCTGTCCCCAGGCACGATCTCCTCCTGGGATGAGATGCGCACCTGCTTCATCGCCAACTTCCAGGGTACTCGCGACCGGCCACCCGCCGTGAGCGACATGCGCCGCATGAAGCAGCAACCAAGGGAAACCCTGCAGAAGTACATGCAGCGCTTCAACAACGCGCGCCTCAAGATTCCTAAGGTGACCGAGGAGGCCATCATCTCAGCCTTCTCTGACGGCGTGCGTGATGTCAAAATGAAGGAGGAGCTCGCAATGCATGAAGATCTGTGCACATCCCTGGAGTTGTTCAACCTGGCGACCAAGTGCGCTAGGGCTGAGGAAGGGCGTCTCTCCCTCCTCGAATTGCCTGTCGCAGACCCTGAACAGAAGAAGCCCAAGGCCAAGGACGTGAAGCGCAAGGGGGCTGCCGTGCTCGCGACAGAACCAGACACCAAGCGGGGCAGGGATCAGCCCGAATCCTCCAGGGGCAATCGGTACTGCGTGTACCACGACCTCCACACCCATAACACCAATGAATGTCAAGAGCTCAGGGCCGTGCGTGAAGGACGGACTGGCCGACATCCCGACCGGGCTACGGACGAGGAGGAGGAAGGAACGCAGGACGCTGGGAAGACCGCGGCGCGACCAACCTCGCGAGGATCGCTGGCAGGACCCGCCTCGCGAGGGAGGCTGGAGGGATCAGCCTCGCAAGGATCGCCCGCAAGGTAACGCAGGCCTCCCTCCGCTACCACCGCAGCCAAGGAGAAATGAGGACCGTCATCAGGATGAGGGGGCTGGGGGCTTCCAGGAACCACGTGCGATCGCCTGCATCCTAGGCGGAGCTCAAGCCCCAGCCTCTCAGCGCATCTTCAAGCAGTTCGCCCGAGAAGTGAATGCAGTCCTCCCCAAGCTCGAGGCCACGCGCCCTCTCAGGTGGTCGGCGTGTTTATCACGTTCAGCTCAGCGGATCAGCTCAAGTGCGCGGCCACAGCCGGAGTCCTCCCGATGCTTTGTTCCCCAATCATCAGCAACGTGCTAGTCACCAGGACCCTCATCGATGGCGGGGCAGGACTCAACGTCCTATCCGTGGAAATATTCAACAATCTCCAAGTACCCTACAGTCAGCTTCAGCCAACCAAGCCTTTCTCCGGAGTCACCGACGACTCCACGGTCCCGATTGGGCAGGTCCGCCTCCCTGTCACCTTTGGGGCATGCGACAACTACCGCACCGAGCTCATCGACTTCGACGTCGCCCACATTCGCCTGCCGTACAACGCCATCCTCGGGTACCCAGCGCTGGCCAAGTTCATGGTCGTAACGCACCACGGCTACAACGTCCTCAAGATGCCAGGAAGTGGCGGAGTCATCACGGTGCCCTGCAAAGAGAGAGATGCAGTTTGCTCCCTGGAGAGAGCCTTTCAGGCCGCATCACTTGAAGAACCGGATCGCGGAAGCAGGAGGCTTCCCAAGGCCGCCCCCAAGAAGAAGAAGACATCGCCCGGCCCGGCCCCTCAGGAGGCAGGACCCTCTGGGCCCACGCCTGCTCAGGGGGAACCTCCTTCCATCGCATAGGGAAGCGCACCCGACGCCCTCCTCAGGCAGGGCTCGGGGGCTCTCGCCTGCAGGGCCGTCGACCTCGCCAAGGTCACGAGGGAGGCGCTTGGGCACCACGTGGAGGCGTGCTTCGAAGCACGTTTCCATCAAGAAGGAGCAAGGCAAGGAGGGCCAACCCCTCAGGAGTTCGTTAGCAAGGCCATTCAGGAGCTACATGAGTCAATGGTCATGAGAGGCAGCCGCCGCTTACCCGCTGTGGCCCCCCATGTAGGCGAGGATGGTGGGCTGTGCATCTGCATCAACATACCAGGGCTCAACCAGGCCGCGTCTCAGGAGCGCCTCTGGCCTTCGCGAGTGGGGCACTGCGAGGGTCCACCTCACAGCTACGTTCGCATGCCTTACGGCTTGCCGAACGCAGATGCTGCGTACCAGCGCATCATGAGGGCCATCCTGGAGGCTCAAGAGGTCAGGCATTCCGCAGCCCTGGCGGAGATGGAGACGGTCCGCAAGGAGCCACCAGTGCCTCCGGAGCCTCCCGAGGCCCCAGGGCCTGGGGGCTCATGAGGATTTGCTCCCGCAGCCCACCGAGTCTGCTGCATCAACACCCCTTCGTCTTCAGTGTCATCAGGTGACATCTTTCTAGTTTCATTTCCAGCTGGGAGCGCCCTCAGGGCTGCATTATTCCCAGGCCGCGTGGGTCCGTCCCTGTGGCGTGTATATCTTTCATTTAATGCTCTTAGCTTACTCTGCTGGGGGCGCCCCTCGGGCTGCATTATCCCCAAGCCGCTCGGGTCAGACCCAGCGGCATGTACCCCTCTTGCATTTATCTTAGGGCCATGTTTTCGACCCGTCATGCTTGTTGTTTGGTGCCTGTTCACGGTACCTTTTTCTTCTTCGATGTCGCAAGCTTGCGCGTTAAAGGGGGGGTGCCTGAGCATCGCGACTCAGGGCTCCTACCGGCTCTCCGGCCCTCACCCTCTGGTCTGCCCACGGCATCGCGCCCCGGCATACCAGCGACGGCTGAGACCAGCCCGAGAGCCGGGACCCGAGGACGTAGAGTTTCGACAACCCAGCTTGCGCGTTAAAGCGGGGGGTGCCTGAGCATCGCGACTCAGGGCTCCTACCGGCTCTCTGGCCCTCACCCTCTGGTCTGCCCACGGCATCGCGCCCCGGCACGCCAGCGACGGCTGAGACCAGCCCGAGAGCCGGGACCCGAGGACGTAGAGCATCGACATCTAGCCAAATTTGCAGGGACACACTCCAAGATAAGGCCCAGAGCCAGGCGCAACCCGCCTTGAGGTAGGGCCCCGTGAGTCCCGCGCTGGCTCACGGGTGCCCAGATACACCTCGTCAAGCCCTACCGTGCCAGCCACGTGTCAGGGCAGGGCTGTACACGCCCCGGGGGCTCCTCCCGGAGGGGAGCCCCCTCCCACGAACCAGTGGAAGCACCATGCTCCGCGCTGGTGATAAACAACTGAGGGTGGCCCCCGGGCCGCATCAACCTCAGGGAGCCCAGAGCTCAGTGTCTAGCCTCATCGCAATGCCTCCCCTCGGGAGTGCCGCGCGAGGGGGCTGGGCATGGGGGCTACGCCTGGGTCACGCCCAGACGCACGCCACCCAGCCAGGCCTCCTGGGCCTGGTTCGTTGCGCGTCCCTCCCCGAGCGGAGCCATGGTATGAAGGCCATTTGAGCGTCATGGGGGACCCCTGAGCATCGCGACTCAGGAGCCTAATTGGTCACGTAGCCCCTCACTCCTTGGTCCCATCCTGGTTTCCGGTAGGGGCTAACGGCGGTTGAGGTATGCGTGGGGCCGGGCTCTGCAGACGTAGAACGGTAGATCCACCCCCACATCTCACCTCCCTACTTGCTGTTCGAGCGCCAAGGGGGACTCCTGAGCATCGCGACTCAGGAGCCTAACTTGTCACGTAGCCCCTCACTCCTTGGTCCCGTCTTGGTTTCCGGCGGGGCTAACGGCGGATGAGGTATGTGCGGGGCCGGGCTCTGCCGGCGTAGGACACAAGCAAGTAGGAAGGAAATAACGCAAATTTCAAGGAATTCAAAAGCAAATATTACAGTCCATACTGTCATCACAGCACCAAATGCAAGTTTTAACGCCTCCCCGAGGCCTGATACATGTGCAGAAACTAAAAGTAGGACGGGAGCCACAACGGAGTCACTTGCTGGCCATGGATTTGCGTGGAGCGGGTTCGCCTTGTGGAGTTGTCGGGCTGGCAGCGCTCTGCTTCGGCCTGGTGCTGAAGGCCTGGAACTTCCCCAGCAGAGCCTCCGCACGACCCTTCACAGCCTCAGCAGCGGCAGCGGCATGCTCGCCGCTCGCTGGCTCCAGCAGGCTGTCGAGGTCGACGTTGGGGTCGCGAAGATAGATGTGGGTGAAGACCCGCGTCAGCGTCGCAGAAGACAAGACGCGTGCCTCGTCCTCAGCCGTAGGGCCTAGGCCAAGGGCGACATCTTCAAGGGCACGAACCAGGAAAGGAAGCAGCTTGGCGGGGCCGTCCTCCTCGCCGGCCAGCGGGCTCTCCAGGCCGCTCTCATAAAGCGTCTTCAGTGAAGCGCGAGCCTTCTCCTCCATCTCCACAAAGGCCACACGATCCTCGGCAAGAACCCGTGCCTTGCCATCCAACTCAACCTTCCTCGCCTCCAGCTCTCGCTCCAGCGCGCCTAGGCGGTCACGACGCTTCTTGAGCTTGGTGTCCCAGTCCTTGACGGTCGCCTCGCGACCCTTCATGCCGTCCTCCTGCTCTAGGCGAAGGCGAGTCTCCTCGGCGAGCCGGTCCTACAGGCCCTTCAGCTCACCCTCTAGCACCTCGCAACGACCTCGGGCATTAGCCGCCTCCCCCAAGGCGGCGTCGCGGGCAACCTTCGCCCCAAGGACTACCTGCTTCTCCTCATCGCAGGCCGTCGAGGCCTGGACCAGCGCCGCCCGAATCGAAGCATTGGAGCGAATCCAGCCAGAGGCTAGCTCCAAGCGTGCGACCACCAAACGAGGGTCGGCGCTCAGAAGATCCCGCTGCAGATGGTCCAGTTCGGCAGCAGCACGATCCAGGACAGTAGGAGGAGACGGGGAAGCAGCAGTCGGCGGAGTAGGAGCAGAAGACGGCAGCGTGACCACGGTGTCCTGAGGCGGAGCCTGCTGCGCCCCAGCAGCTGTGGTGGCGGCGTCAAGCGTGGGCGCCTCGGGAGTCGCCAGGGCCATAGGAGTCGAGGTCGCCCCAGCCGGCTCGGCAGGGCCTCGCAGGGATGCCTGGGCAGGGGAGGCCCGCGCGTCACGTTCATCTTCTTTCGCGAGCAGAGGCGCTACCGCGGATGGAGTCTCAGGAGCCCCCTTCGGCTTCTTTGCCGTGGGCGCCAGCCTAGCTGGGAGATACAGACGTCAAGCCTCAGCGATGAAACAAGAAATAAGACAGGGATCAAGCACTTACAGGTCGTCGCCAGTAGGCTCGAGCAGACTCCGGCCGTACTTGAAGCCCGAGAGCCGGTTACAAGGATCACCCTCAAGGGGCGCGGGTGCAGCTGGGGCGCCTGCGGATCGCCTCGGGGCTGGGGCGGACCCGCGGGGGATCAGCCCAGTCCGGTCCTTCTTCGGGACCAGGGGCAGGCTCCCGCCGCCCTGCTCGTCATCACCCTCGTCATCATCACTCAGAGGAATGCGGAGAGCGCGGGACTTGCGCCGAAGAGGTGGAGCCCTCGACTCTGCCTCGGAGTCAGCCCCCTTTTCCTGCTCCACTTCCTCCCTCTCTTCACTGGAGTCACCGTAGGATACGTCCACCAGGTCCTCGGGAGCCTCCGCGGGCACAGGCCCGTCCCCATTGAAGATGGGCATGGACCCCACAATCTGCTCCCAGTCCTCGCGAAGGAACAGGGGTGTCGGAGCGCCCTCCAGCCTTGCCACGTCGCCCCCGACCAAAGACTGGAGGACCGCGGCCAGATCCTCATCGGCCAGGACCGCGGGGCTCGGGTGGGGCCTCCACATCGGAAGCGAGTACTGATGAAGTGGAGCCAGCTGATGCTCCAGGAACTTCCTCAGCAGCGATGCGCCAGTCAGCTTCGCCGCTGCCATGCTGGCCGGCCTCAGATCCGCATCCATCTTCTCCAACACCAGCCTTGCACGGGGATCCACAAGCTCCACTCGAGACCAGTCGTCAGAGCTCGAGGGGTGCCCCGTGGGCAAGACCAGCCGGGGGTGGACGTGCCCAACATCAACCAAGACCCACTTGCTCCTGAAGCCCTCAATCCTTTTCCCGGGGTTCAAAATGGCGATGGAGCTGCCGTACGCGACGAAGCTCGCACACGCAGAGACGGAACCACGAGAGGGCCGGAGGGAGAAGTAGTGGCGCAACAAGGCCACCGAGGGCTTCACCCCCACGTGAGCCTCGCAATAGTAAGCGAAGATTGCCAGAAGGAGGAAAGAGTTGGGCTGGAGGTGTAGAGCTTGAAGGTTATAATGGCAGATGACAGAAAAGAAGAACTCAGAGAAGGGAGGCACCAGACCGGTGACAATGGCGCTCACGAAGAGCGGATAGAAGGTGCTCCCTTGGCCCCCCAGGGAGGGCAGAGCCGACCTTAAACACCTTCGCCCCGTCGACGCCCTGCGCCGCTACCATCTGGCGCACCCGGGCAAGGCTTGCCTCCGACACGTTCGGCGAGCCCAAGGCGGACGAATACCAAGCTCCGGCCGGGGCCTGGCGAGGCGCCATGTCAAGCTAGGGCGTGCGGGTGGAGTAGATCTGGAGATTTCGAAGGCAGGAAGGAGAGGCGCAAGAAAGGGGGTCTGAGCAGCAACTGGAGAGAGCAAAGGGGGCAGAAGGCAGATGCCGCTCCTTATCGACTCGCGCAGTTGCGGAGACGCCCACGTCCAATCAACCGCCACGCGGCGCCCAAGGCCGCAGGCTGTTAGGGCCCGCGACACTTCGCACTTGCCCTTTCGCCTCTCTGCTCGGCCATGTCCGGGCATGCCTTGGGCCCGGGGGCTACTGTCGTCGTTCTGGGAACGGGGGTCCCCAGACTTGCCTACCTGCGGCCTGCGGCGTGGCTCAAAGGGGGCCCAGCACGGCCCATCTTCATCAACACAAGCTCAAGACCCTCGCGAGGGGCCAAGCCTCGCAGGGCGGACGACAAGGAGCTTCCTTAGGCATGGCCTCGTCAGGCTGGCTCACGAGGAGGCGGAGAGTTCAAGGCGGGGTACCTCGCGAGGTGCCCATGACGCAAGCCATGATGACCAAGGGCGCCAGCCCGCACAGTGTCCTTCTTTCCTATTTGGTGCAAGGGGAGCAAGCGCAGGCAAGAGCATCAAGCAAAGGCATCCATTTCGGTGTAACAAGACCAAGACTAGTCCAACGGCAGGATGGAGGTCACCGTGGAGCCCAAGTCGGTGTCACCACCAGAGCCTTTGACAGGCGAGGACCAACTTTAGTCAGGATAAGTGTACTCGATGTTCCCCTTCAAATTGGCCAATTGTTGGCGCCCTTCCCGCTCAATATTTGGGAAGAGGCCCAGGGCCTTCGCCTATAAATAGGACTAGCCACCCACATGCTAGGAGAGAGATCAAACCCTAGCTAGAATCACCAATGCAAGAACCCCTCTTCTCGCGAGGCTGTTCTTCCTTGTATTGTTCATCATCAGCCCAAGAGGCAATCCATCATGCCACACACTGGAGTAGGGTATTACACCACAATGGTGGCCTGAACCAGTATAAACCCTGTGTCTCTTGTGTTGTTCTTCTCGTAGTTTAGATCCTAGCGATTCGGCAAGGAATAGGTAGGTAGAAGGCGAATCCTCCGCGCGCACCCCAGTGTTCGAACCTCAAGGGTCTGTCGGAACCCTAAATCCGACAAGTACTAATTGCTCAAACTCGGTGAGACCGATTTTGGTAATGGGCATACACAGAGAGATTACAATCCCATCTCGGTGAGACCGAGATCCCTATCGGTGAGACCGATTTGCCTAGGGTTTGTGGCAGTGGCTAAGACATCTAAACTCGATGGCGCCGGATAGAAAGAGTCGATGGGGCTGAGTTAGACTTTTGGTTTAGGACATATGTGGATGTGTGAAAGTAGTTGAGGGTTTTGGAGCATATCACTAAGCACTGTGGAGCAAGAAACTCATTAAGTAACACCTCATCCCTCCTTTATAGTATTGGCTTTTCCTATAGACTCAATGTGATCTTGGATCACTAAAATATAAAGAGAAGAGTTGAGCTTGAAGCTTGAGCCAATCCTTTGTCCTTAGCATCTTGAAGGGGTTTCACATCCTTTAGTCCATGCCACTCCATTGTTGAACTTGTCTGAAATATACTAGATAAAAGTGTTAGTCCAATAAGAGATATGTTGACATTAATTACCAAAACCACCTAGGGAGCACTTGTGCTTTCACAAGGCTCCCCAAGCCTGAAGCAATTCGCCCTCTCAAGTGGTCCAAGTGCGCCATCACCTTCGACTCCTCGGACCGGCTCAAGTGTGCGGCCAGCACAGGTGCACTCCCCATGCTCTGCTCCCCCGTCATCAGCAATGTGACCGTCACCAAGAATCTCATCAATGGCGGAGCAGGGCTCAATGTTCTCTCTATTCAGACGTTCGACAGGCTTCAGGTGCCATACTACCAGCTTCACCCCACTAAGCCATTCTCAGGAGTGACCGATGGATTGACACACCCAATCGGACAGGTTCGCCTCCCTGTCACCTTCGGCGAGCGCAACAACTACCGCACCAAGCTCATTGACTTTGACGTCGCCAACATCCGCCTACCCTACAACGCCATCCTAGGGTACCCAGCACTGGCCTAGTTCATGGTGTCCACGCACCACGAATATAACATCCTCAAGATGCCAAGAAGCAGCGGTGTCATCATGGTTGCCTGTCAGGAGAAGGATGAAGTGTGCTCCCTCGAGCGCGCCTTCCAAGCTGCAGCAGTTGAGAACCCCAAAGATGAAGACAGCGCCCTCCCTCCTGAGGTCGCCCCCAAAATGAAGAAGTTGCAGCTGGGGCAGGGGTCTCGTGAGGGAGCATGACCCGAGGATGCAACACTGAGCCTCGCGTCTCCGGAAACGACACCTTCACCCATCGCATAGGAAAGCGCGCCCAGCACTCCTCTCTAGCTGGGCTCAGGGGCTCTCCTTTGGAGGGCCTCAGATCTAGCCAATGTTGCGAGAGTGGCGCTTGGGCACCATGTGGAGGCGCTCTTCAGAGCATGCTTCCCAATGGAAGGCAGCAGGCATGAGGCACCAGGCGTTCAGGAGTTCATCAGCAAGGCAATCGAGGAGATTCAGGAAGGAAGGGTTCTGCAAGGCGATCGTCACCTACCGCATGGTGCAGCTCACTGCCCTAGCAAGGGTAAGGAGTTCCATGTCTGCATCGACATCCCCGGGCTCAACAGGGCCGCGTCTTGGCAGCTCATGTGGCTGTCTCGTGTCGGCCGATGCGAGGGCCCGCCTCACAGCTACGTCTGTATGCCTTTTGGCCTGGCGGGCGGGGGTGAGGTGTTCTAGCGCTGCATGAGGGATGCTTGGACGACCTATGAGGCCAGGCACCAGGCACTCCCGGCGGAGATGGAGGAGCACCTTTAGGAGCTTTCCGGTCCCTCCGAGTCTCCCGAGGCTCGGCACTGGAGCGGCTCATGAGGAACGGCTTCAACGGCATGCATTTTTTAGCTACTTCAACACCTCTTCAGCAACGGTACCATGTGACATCTCTCTAGCTCGTTCAATCTGGGGGCGCCCCTCGGGCTGCATCATACCTAGGCCGTGTGGGTCTAACCCTACGGCATGTATTGTTTTGCATTCATCATGATTATCTAATCATTTCTGTGAGCTTATCTATGATTGTCACCCCGTGACCACTGCCTCACGGCCTTCGTGCGCTCTGACTAACACCATTCCCGCATCACTGCACGATACTCACATCCGCACGGCGCTTGTGCTTGGGTCCGTCCCTGCAATGCTGATAAACCCGGGGATCAAGCTCTGGTTCGCGGCCCGCCTTGCGTACACCACCTCGCAGGGTCCTCGGTGCCTCCATCTCACGCCCTGGGGGCTCTCAGCCTTCTTTGTCATCTAACCCGTAGGTGATGATGGGCCAAGGGTCGGCCTGGGCAACCATCGTCTAGCCTTGTGGGTCGCTTGCACGTTAAAGGGGGGCCTCCTGAGCATCGCGTCTCGGGAGCTCCTACTGGCTCTCCACCCCTCACCCCCTGGCCTTGACCATGGCATCGCGACCTGGCATACCAGCGGCGGCTGAGCTCGCTCGAGGGCCGGGTCCCGAGGACGTAGAGCACTATGGCAAGCAAGGCAGGAAGGTGGCCACTGCGGGTCACACCTAACGACGCCACTGGCATAGGAGCAAGCATCGCCTCCCTAATGGACTCGGACACCCAAAAAGATAAGTCTCGGCCCGCTACAGTACCAGTTTCGCTCCCCTACGCCTCGCCTTGCAGTCCCACTTGGGCAGTTCAACTCCCCTTTTCGATTTTCTGTGTAGCAGCTTGCATGCCAAAGGGGACCTCGTGAGCATTGCGTCTCATGAGCTCTTACCGGACCCTGGGCTGCTCACCTCCTAGCCTTGACCACAACATCACGATCAGGCATACTAGCAACGGCTGAAGCCTGCCTGGGGACTGGGTCCTGTCGGCGTAGAGCACCACGCAGTCTAGGGAAAGAAAAGGGGGTAACTTAGCCGAAGTGGAATACATGTATCCATCATGAGATCAAAAGAAACATCGTTGATATTGAATACATTTCGATCCTTACAAGCCCCATGGGGGTTGATCACCATTCCGTGCAGGGAAGGCAACTACTAGGTCCTACGGCATCGTCGACGAGCCTCGACGGGAGATCAACGACACGTAGCTGTCGTCGCTCGACTCCAGGGAATCGCTGGGCTCTGGAGAGTCGCCGGATTCCCAGGAGTCGTCACTGCTGCTAGATGAAGTGCTAAAGGGGGCAGCGGCGTATCCAGCACCCACTACGGCGTCCCTCGAGCTGTCCCCTCCGGGGAAGCATTCCAGCCGCTCGCCCTCCTCGTTGAAGACCTTGAAGAATAAAGTGGCCGCGCGTACTCGAAGTGGATCGCCAGGGCTCCCTCCACTCGGCAAGCCTGAGCGATCTCGCCCCATCCTCGCATCATGAAGACGTCCCCAGGCGGCACCACCTCGACTTCAGCCCCGGTAGCCAAGTTGCGGCACCCTGCGTGCTGCAGCACAGCTCAACCGGTCCCCTCGGAGGCAACTCATGGGCGAAGAACCGCGGGAGTTGTATCCAGGTGTCGGGAGGCATCACCGCCCACACCACGAACTCGCGCGAGCTACCCTCGGCGTGGGTCCGTGGTGCAGCCATCAGGGCAATGGCGGCCCTGCCATCCTCATCGAGTGCCACGCGAGGGTGCACTGCTTCATCTTGAGCCCGGGCGTATAGGGGGAGGGGAAATCTAGGAGGAGGCCTCGATTGCCAAGGCCTGGCCACCTCTTGCCCCGCGCCGGCGTCGTCAGGGAGGCGGAGCCGTTTCTTCGGCGGGAGAGGGTCAGGCCCCTCCCTGGGAGCCTTCCCCTTCTCTACCGCAGAGTACCTCCTGATCGACGCCATGGGAGCAAGAAGGAGAGGAGAAGAAGCAGGCGGGAGCAATACGAAGAAGATATGGGCAGGGGCTCCACCCGCTCGCACATTTATAGCCAGGAGAAGGTAAATCATCGGCCTCCCACGATTTCCAGTAATGATGATCCTCTCTGCATGTAGCATGCAGTTGTCAGGTCGAGCAGTTGCCGAGGCAGCGTGGGGAAACAGAGTCGCCCACGTCCAATCAATAAGGCCGCAGGCAGTTAGGGCCTGCGGTGCTCCGCACTTGTCCTTCGGCTTCGCCTGGAAGCCAAGTTCAAGCGTGCCTTGGGCCCCGGGCCTACTTTCGGTGTCCTGGATTTGGGGGTACCCAGTCCTGCCTGCCTGCAGCCCACCACGTGGCTCCATCGATGGCCTGGTACGGCCCAGCTTCAGCACCAATACCACAAGACCCTCGCGAGGCGGACGACGCCAAGACCCCCGAAGGAGTTCGCCTCCTCAGGAGGGCTCCTGAGGGGCGGAGAGTTCTATGCAAGATATCTCACGAGGCTCAGCTGGCGTTAGCCATGACGACCAAGGCCAGGCGGGCACAGAGCGCAGGTTTCCTCTTTGGTACAAGGGAGGCAAGCCACAGACGCGGAGTCCTGAGGAATCAGCCAAAGGTTTTCATTCTGGTGCAACAAGACCAAGACCGCCAGGACGGCAGGACGGAGGTCATCAACGAGCCCACCGCAGCGTCACGACCAGAGGCTTTTCACAGGTGAAGACTACTTTTGTCAGGATAGACTATACTACTCGTCCCCTTTTAAATCCCGCCATTGTGGAATCCCTTCCCGCTCATATTTGGGAAGAGGACCAAGGCCGCTATATATAGGACTTAGCCACCACCATAGTGGGGGGATCGGGTCCATTCTCACCCAACCACCACACCAGTTCAAGAACACCTCTCCTCCTGAGGCTAGTTCATCCACTGTACTTGTTCATCCATAGCCCTTCGAGGCAATCCACCACACCACACTGGATTAGGGTATTACACCACAACGGTGGCCCGAACCAGTATAAATCTCTGTGTCTTTGTGTCTCTTTGTGCTCGACGCGTTAGGCTAGGGAGGATCGCGAGTAGGCAGGCTGGGCATGTTGAGATCTCCGCATGCACCCCAGAGTTCGAACCTCTCAAGGTTTGCTGGATCCCTAAATCCGACAGGGGCGTTCAAGGACTTTATTATTATTTTGTCTTTTTGGAGGTCTTGTGCGCAAAGTTTCTAAAAGACTTGTGTTTCTGGCTCCTTTTGTTAAGTTTTGAGTGTATGCGCTACATTTGCTCTATGCAATTAATATTTGTTTAAAAAATCCATCCATCCATGAACCCACAGTCCCGCTGTGAGATACCACTATCCACCTAACCATCCAACCACAGGTTGGTTCACAACACGCAGTCCCATTAATTGTTGGACACCCAGATTAATTAGTTGTTGCGCATTATCTTGCATATTCCATTTCTAAGAGCCAATATTAACCCGCCATGCAGCATCCCACATTAGAGATCCAATTAGCCATGTACAAATGAATGTCGCATGCAAGCTCGCTCTTTTTAAGATCCCACGATTTTTTGTACCCAACATATTCCTCTCTTTTTAAGGCTCTCTTTTCTTTACACGAGCCCACAATTTCCTCTTTTACCTAGCATATCCTTTTCTATTTTGGCATGTATGTGCTCACACAATTTTCCAACTAACATATCCTTTTTTAATTGACACATTCCCATAATGTCCTTTAATTCGAGCCAACGCCACCACAACATAATTTATGGAGTCCCTCTTTTTTCTTAATGATTATCAAGACAACTTCCTTATTTTTGGATAACCCATGGACATATAAAAAGTTCTAGTATTTCGTATGAAGAATCGAGGTGGGACAATTGCTAACACAACCACTAGCTAGCTCGGTTGGATATGTCCGTCAATATAAGTACTCTAGGTCATGGGTTCAATCCCCTTGTCCATCCGATGACAATGAAAATGGCAGGCCATCAGATGTAGCATGGGCCAAGGCCCAGGTGGCTGATCTAAGTTTGGTGCATGCATGCGTGATCAGGAACTATTTTTAGGCAAGAAGAAACATAGATCTACTTTTAAATTCCATATATCAATCTCTATGATTAACATGAAATCAACAATATAAACAGAAGACGTATGCAGAACTATGAAAGCCTCCTCCCTTTAATATTAGGTAAAGATAAAGATGTGTGCGGAGCCTCTAGGGCCCCCTTCAATCCTCTTCCAAGTGAGCCCCGGATGAATATTGTGTGCTAGTTGTTGTTTTTCCCCCTGTTTTTGTCTTTACAGAAAATCAATATCAAATGGAGTCCAAATGGAATAAAACTTTATGATGATTTTTCTTGGACCAGAAGAAACTCAGGAGACTTGGAGAGGAGGCTAGGAGACCTGCGAGGTGGCCACAAGCCTTAGGGGCGCGCCCCGGGGCGCCCCCTAGGCTTGTGGGCCCCTCGTAATCCTCCTAACCCTAATTCTTGCTCCATAAATACTCAAATATTCCATCTACATCAGGAGCGTCCACAAAAATACTTTTCCGCCGCCGCAAGCTTCTGTTCTCGTGAGATTCCATCTTGGGGCCTTTTCTAGCACCCTGCCGGAGGGGGAGTCGATCACGGAGGGCCTCTACACCAACCTTGCTGCTCTTCCCATGATGTGTGAGTAGTTTACCATAAACCTATAGGTCCATAGCTAGTAGCTAGATGGCTTCTTCTCTCTCTTTGATCTTCAATACAATGTTCTCCTCGATGTTCTTGGAGTTCTATTCCATGTAATCTTCTTTTGCGGTGTGTTTGTTGAGATTCGATGAATTGTGGATTTATGATCAGATTACGTATGAATATTATTTGAGTCTTCTATGAACTCTTTTATGCATGATTAAGGTAGCTTTGTATTTCTCTCTGATCTTTTGATTTTGTTTGGCCAACTAGATTGATCTATCTTGCAATGGGAGACGTGCTTTGTGATGGGTTCAATCTTGCGGTGTCCTCACCCAGTGACAGCAGGGGTAGCGAGGCACGTGTTGTATTATTGCCATTAGGATAAAAAGATGGGGTTTATATCATATTGCTTGAGTATATCCCTCTACATCATGCCATCTTTCTTAATGCATTTTTAGGATTGAAAGTATGTCTAGAGAGGGGTGATTAGACTACTTGACCAAATAAAAGCTTAACCTTTTCCCAATTTTAATTCTTGGAAGATTTTAGCAATTTAGCACAAGTCAAGCAATCACAATACAATTCAAGCAATCATGCAAAGAGTATATGTGAAGGAAATATGCCCTAGAGGCAATAATAAAGTTATTATTTATTTCCTTAATTCATGATAAATGTTTATTATTCATGTTATAATTGTATTAACTGGAAACTTAGTACATGTGTGAATACAAAGACAAAACATATAGTCCCTAGTATGCCTATACTTGACTAGCTCGTTAATCAAATATGGTTATGTTTCCTAACCATGGACATGTGTTGTCATTTGATGAATGGGATCACATCATTAGGAGAATGATGTGATGGACATGACCCATGTGTTAGCTTAGCATTTTGATCGTGTGAGTTTCATTGCTACTGCTTTCTTCATGACTTATACAATTTCCTCAGACTATGAGATTATGCAACTCCCGAATATCGGAGGAACACTTTGTGTGCTACCAAACGTCACAATGTAAATGGGTGATTATAAAGGTGCTCTACAGGTGTCTCCGAAGGTGTTTGTTGGGTTGGCATATATCGAGATTAGGATTTGTCACTCCGTGTTTAGGAGAGGTGTCTCTAGGCCCTCTCGGTAATACTCATCACTATAAGCCTTGCAAGCATTGTGACTAATGAGTTAGTTGTAGGACGAAGTATTACGGAACGAGTAAAGAGACTTGCCGGTAACGAGATTGAACTAGGTATTGAGATACTGATGATTGAATCTCGGGCAAGTAACATACCGATGACAAAGGGAACAATGTATGTTGTTATGCGGTTTGACTGATAAAGATCTTCGTAGAATATGTAGGTACCAATATGAGCATCCAGGTTCTGCTATTGGTTATTGACCGGAGATGTGTCTCGGTCATGTCTACATAGTTCTCGAACCCGTAGGGTCCGCACGCTTAACGTTCGATGACGATTGGTATTATGAGTTTATGTGATATGATGTGCCGAAGGTTGTTCGGAGTATCGGATGTGATCACGGACATGCCGAGGAGTCTTGAAATAGTCGAGACATAAAGATTGATATATTGGACGACTATGTTCGGACACCGGAAGTGTTCCAGAGAAGTTTCGGATAAAACCGGAGTATCGGAGGGTTACCGGAACCCCCTAGGGGGTTATTGGGCCTCATGGGCTAAGTGGTGGAAGAGAGGAGGCATGCTAAGGTGGGGCACGTGCCCCCCTAGCCAAAACCGAATTGGACTAGGGGGCGGCCCCCCTTTCCTTCTCTCCTTGCCCTCCTTCCTTCCCCTCCTAGTTGGACTAGGAAAGGGGGAACCTACTCCTACTTGGAGTAGGACCCCCCCCCCCTGGGATGCACTGCTTGAGGCCGGCCGGCCCCCTCCTCCACTCCTTCATATACAGGGGAGGGGTCACCCCATAGACACACAAGTTGATCTTTTAGCCGTGTGCGGTGCCCCCCTCCATAGATTTCCACCTCGGTAATATCGTTGTAGTGCATAGGCGAAGCCCTGCACGGGTAACTTCATCATCACCGTCACCACGGTGTCGTGCTGACGGAACTCTCCTTGGCCTCAGCTGGATCTAGAGTTCGAGGGACGTCACCGAGATGATCGTGTGCAGATCGTGGAGGTGTCATACCTTCAGTGCTAGGATTGGTCAGATCGTGAAGACATACGACTACATCAACCGCGTTATCATAATGCTTCCGCTTTCGGTCTACGAGGGTACATAGACAACACTCTCCCCTCTCATTGCTATGCATCACCTAGATAGATCTTGCATGATCGTAGGATTTTTTTTGAAATTACTGCGTTCCCCAGTAGTGGTATCAGAGCCGGGTCTATGCGTAGATCTTATATGCACGAGTAGAACACAAAGAGTTGTGGGTGATAATAGTCATACTGCTTACCAGCATGTCATACTTTGATTCAGCGGTATTGTTGGATGAAGCGTCTTAGACAGACATTAAGTGTACGCTTACGCGAGACTGGTTCTATCGACATGCTTCGCACATAGGTGGCTAGTGAGTGTCTGTTTCTTCAACTTTAGTTGAATCGAGTGTGGCTACGCCCATTCCTTGTTGAAGGTTAAAACATCACACTTGACGAAAAATCGTTGTGGTTTTGATGTGTAGGTAAGAACTGTTCTTGCTAAGCCCGTAGCAGCCATGTAAAACTTGCAACAACAAAGTAGAGGACGTCTAACTTGTTTTTGCAGGGCTTGTTGTGATGTGATATGGTCAAGGCATGATGAGATATAAATTGTTGTATGAGATGATCATGTTTTGTAACAAAGTTATCGGCAACTGGGAGGAGCCATATGGTTGTCACTTTATTGTATGCAATGCAATCGCCATGTGATTTTTTTACTTTATCACTAAGCGGTAGCGATAGTTGTAGTAACAATAGTTGGGGAGACGACAATGGTGCTACGATGGAGATCAAGGTGTCACACCAGTGACGATGGACATCATGATGATGCTTTGGTGACGGAGATCATGAGCACAAGATGATGATGGCCATATCATGTCACGTATTTTGATTGCATGTGATGTTTATCGTTTATGCATCTTATTTTGCTTAGTACGGTGGTAGCATTATAAGATGATCCCTTACTAAATTTCAAGGTACTAGTGTTCTCCCTGAGTATGCACCGTTGCTACAGTTCATCGTGCCGAGACACCACATGATGATCGGGTGTGATAAGCTCTACGTTCACATACAATGGGTGCAAGACAGTTTTGCACATGCAGAATACTCGGGTTAAACTTGACGAGCCTAGCATATGCAGATATGGCCTCGGAACACTGAGACCGAAAGGTCGAACGTGAATCATATAGTAGATATGATCAACATAGTGATGTTCACCATTGAAAACTACTCCATCTCACGTGATGATCAGACATGGTTTAGTTGATTTGGATCATGTGGTCACTTAGATGATTAGAGGGATGTCTATCTAAGTGGGAGTTCTTAAGTGAGATCTGATAGAGATAATATGATAAGATAAATATATTTTTGGTATTTTATAATATAGATTGAAAAAGTAAATACGCAAATAAAAGTAGATTGAAAGCTTATATGATAAGAGATAGACCCGGGGGCCATAGGTTTCACTAGTGCCTTCTCTCAAGATAGCATAATTATTATAGTGGGTGAACAAATTACTATCGAGCAATTGATAGAAAAGCGAATAATTATGAGATTATCTAGGCATGATCATGTATATAGGCATCACGTCCGTGACAAGTAGATCGAAACGATTCTGCATCTACTACTATTACTCCACACATCGACCGCTATCCAACATGCATCTAGAGTATTAAGTTCATAAAGAACAGTGTAACGCATTAAGCAAGATGACATGATGTAGAGGGATAAAATCATGCAATATGATATAAACCCCATCTTTTTATCCTCGATGGCGACAATACAATACATGCCTTCCTGCCCCTACTGTCACTGGGAAAAGACACCGCAAGATTGAACCCAAAGCTAAGCACTTCTCCCATTGCAAGAAAGATCAATCTAGTAGGCCAAACCAAACTGATAATTCGAAGAGACTTGCAAAGATAACTTAATCACACATAAAAGAATTCAGAGGAGATTCAAATATTTCTCATAGATAAACTTGATCATAAACCCACAATTCATCAGATCTCGACAAACACACCATAAAAAGAGTTACATCGAAATATCTCCAAGAAGATCAAGGAGAACTTTGTATTGAGATTCGAAGAGAAAGAAGAAGCCATCTAGCTAATAACTATGGACCCGAAGGTCTGTGGTAAACTACTCACAACTCATTGGAGAGGCCTTGGAGATGATGTAGAGGCCCTCTGTGATCGATTCCCCCTCCGGTGGAGCGCCGACGAAGGCTCCAAGATGGGATCTCGCGGATACAGAAGGTTACGGCGGTGGAAATAGTTTTTCGTGGTCGCTTCTGATGTTTTCGGGGTACATGGGTATATGTAGGAGGAAGAAGTACGTCGGTGGACGATCGAGGGGCCCACGAGGGTGGGGGGCGCCCACCTGTAGAGGGCGCGCTGGGCACCCTCGTGGCCTCCTCGCTTGTTTCTTGACTTCCACTCCAAGTCCTCTAGATCACGTTTGTTCCAAAAAGATCGCTCCCGAAGGTTTCATTCCATTTGGACTCCATTTGATATTCCTTTTATTCGAAACACTGAAATAGGCAAAAAAAGCAGCAATTCGGGCTGGGCCTCCGGTTAGTAGGTTAGTCCAAAAAATGATATAGAAGTGTAAAGTAAAGCCCATAAACATCCAAAACGGGTAATATAATAGCATGGAACAATCAAAAATTATAGATACATTGGATACGTATCAAGGGGGCACCCCAAAGAACAATAGTTGTTCTCTTAGCCATGTGCGATGCCCCCCTCCACCGTTTACTCCTCCGATAGTATCATTGTAGTGCTTAGGCGAAGCCCTATGCGGATCACATCATCAACACCGTCATCATGTTGTTGTGCTGACAAAACTCTCCCTCGACCCTCAAGTTGAATGTGTGCTGAACTCGGAGGTGACGTACATTCGGTGCTAGATCAGTTGGATTGTGAATACGTTCGACTACATCAACCGTGTTAACATAACGCTTCCGCTTTTGGTCTACGAGGGTACATGGACACACTCTCCCCCTCTCGTTGCTATGCATCTCCTAGATAGAACTTGCGTGATCATAGGATTTTTTTTAAAATTACATGCTGCGTTCCCCAACACCAGTAACAAGTTCAAAGTGTTTGTCAGACGTGTAGCCCACCATTGTAAATGTTCGGAGGAGAAATGATATTAATTCTTGTGGGACCTTCTTGATCAACTACAAGTAATCTCTCAAGTGAAGGTGTGTCCTCAATGACCATACCATGGTTCACATTTTGTGATGTCTTCTTGTAGCACCAGCAACACACATAAATAGTCCGAAGAGTCATGGAGGTGATGTGGAAGCTACTCAACCCATTTATCGCATGAATATGAAGGTACTCGAGTGTAGTACAGCCACAGAGCAGGCGCTCCATGTCACCAATTGGAAGGCTAACAATGATGAGCTCGAGGTGTTTCAGTCATGGTAGAATAAGAGTGGGCACGTCATTAAGGGGGAGGGGGAAATGGCAGTTCCTGAACTTGGTGACACGCAGCATGGGCGCGAGGCGGAGTGCGGATGTTGGCAGCGAGCGCATATGCCCATCATCAAAAGTGAGCTCCTCAAGATGATCTAGGGCGGGGGATTGGAACCATTCGTCACGCTTGGCTCAGTCCTTGCCGTTGGAACGGAACTTGCCCATGCTAAGGCCTCTAGTTGGGCCATGGTGACTGCAGAGGATCTGTGAGAACGCATCCAAGCTTTTCTGATAGCCATGGTAGAGCTCGTGGGTGTCGATGAGGTCGAGAGGGGTGTAGTGCCATAAGGGGCGCCACCGCCGGGAAAGGACGGTTGTCCACGCCCCATATTTGATTGGGAGGAGGGAGATGATGACTATCAACATATCATCGGGGAGGCTGCTGATGAAGTATAGGCCTCCTAGAGTCGCTTGCAGTTCTTGCTCGACCTGCCTCCACTTGTTGGCAGCCCCGTTCTCCACCTCTGGAGTCTCCTCGTCAACGGCACTTTCTGATAGAAGTTGGAGTACATGGAATATTTAGTTAAAACATGTCAATAGAAAAGTGTATTGGTAACTAGATGTTAGTTGATAGGAATAGAGTAAGCAAATGGAATAACAATTGGTTGCTTAAATACTACACAATTCCTTTGATATTGCTGGGTAAGTCAACATGCAGATACTTGAAAAGAACACTTACTTCGAACAAAGTCTGGACGGATGACATCATCGGGGAAGTTAGCATATATCTCATGACCAAGCTCTTTTATGTGCAGTGCAATTTTAGTGCCAGCTTTTAGTACATAAAACTTAGAAATTTCTGAGTGACCACACTCATCAAGTCTTACAGAAGCAACGATTGTAAATCCATGGTTTGTGTTCAGGATGACATCCCCGCAGTCTTGATTTATGTAAACGCCAAGATTGTGTACTACAGATTCCGTTGCATAGCAAGGGGCGCGCTGAAAAAAGGGTAGTATTGTTAAAGAATATGGTAACATGCAAATATGGGCAAAATTGAAAGAACTGTACAGCAGTTGATTCAAAGGACAAAAATCTATAATTAAACAGATAGGGTAACCATGATGTCATGGAAATATGAGAGTAATCAAAAGAACAATACATCATTAATTTGCCTAATATAGAAAGAAGAGGAAAAAATCCCCTTTGACGTATATGCTGCATGTGGCACCTTTCTTTTACCCAAATGCAGCAATATATAGTATATGTTCAGGAAAGTAGGCCATGCCAACCGATTTAGGGTGAGATTGAACATACCACACGCATCCTCAAGTTATCTGGTACGGTGAGATTGAAATCCATGGATGTTTGGTCGAGGCCGCAAAGTCCTGATGTGTCCGCGCACTGTACACTTTTATGAATGAAAGAAAATCCTGAAATCAGCTCGAATAAAAATGTATTCACGGCGATTTCAGCCGGGTGATTAAAGGAGGCAGATGAACTAGGATAAGAGATGAGATAATATCTCACTAAATTAGTTACCTTGGTGTCCATGAGTAAAAATCCTCAATACGGGGGATTCCCTAAATTGGGTGGAGCTGGGTCGACCGCAAGCAGTGTCGAGAAAGTCGACGGTGATAGGCGGCGGCAAGCGGAAGTGGCGAAATGCGGTGGGGTTTGCCGGTAGCCTGGCGGCGGCGATAGGAGTCGAGCTAAGTGGTTGCCGCGGCGATAGGCGATGCCATGCAGAGTCGTAGAGGAGCTTGTGCAGGTGTGAATGGGGACCGGAGGGGGTGGCGAGCGGGGTGAGGATTTTTGTTACATGGGGATGGTGAGGGTTTTCTTTTTTAATTTTTGAATTGGGTGGTGAGGGTTTTCTATCCCACAAAGAGTTTCGGAGGCAACGGTTTGCTAGTGCCAACCGTGTGTGATTGACATAACAGGGAAAATGAAAGTCATTGCACGCGGTTCCAATTTTGGGAACCGTGTGTGATTGACGTACTTCCTCCGTCCTAGTTTATTGGTCCCCTTTGTAATTTGTGCCAAATTTTGACCAAAGATTTAACTAACAAATGTTTATGCATGTCACCAAAATTATATCATTGAACACTATGTTCAAATACGCATCCAACGATATAATTTTTGCTGACCTACACTAACATTTTGTCAGTTTAATCTTTGGTCAAAATTTAACAGAAATTACAAAGGGGACCAATAAACTAAGACGGAGGTAGATTCCATCAACCAAACTGATTGCATCCATATCCCACATTTAGACATAAGTAAACATAGATTAAACATACCCAGACATAAATAATAAGCGTACACAAGCATAGTTCAACCATAAGTATATAGTTCAACCATCATTAAGCATACTCAAGCGCATTTATAATTAAGACACTACATAGCCATACACCTCATCTCACATCTCATCTCATCTCATCTGATCTGTCAGCATGATCTTGAAGCTTCTCTAGGTACTCGGCGTACGCGGCATGCGCCACCCTGCGAGAATACTTCTGCTTGAAGGAGCCAACGACTCGTCCTCTTGCATGCGCCAGAACACTTTGATATGCGTGGTGAAGCTTTTGGTTGCAAAATGGGCATCGATAGCCCTAGTTCCAGGTCCTAATACGCCTGTTATGGATTCCCGCATAAAGCTCCCTGAGGATTTGCCTCTTGTACCTCCTCTGGCCATCTTTATCCTCGTTGTCGACATCGTTAGACAGCACCTATACATATAGTAAAAAAATGTGGCATCAAATTAATGTTTACAAACTAATCTCTAGCGAACATTTGGCAGTTGCCAAAATTTGGCATCAAATCAATGTTTACATGTCGTAAAGTAGCATTAGGAATTTATGGCTATTTTTTAGACATATCTAGAGAATATGGTGCGATTTTTAAGCACAGTTGTCTATGTACAGACCAATCTTGAAGAAAATAATGGCACACACATATAATTAGGCCATTCAAAATCAATTGTCAAGACCTGGCTAGGAATTATTAGCACGGACACTAACCCTAGTTGGATTATTAACAGAAATCATTTGCACAGATGAAACAACTAATCACTTATCACTTGTACCATTCAAACAATCCATACACTACACGGATCTAACAAAACTTACTCAGATTTCATGGACTGGGAGAACATAACCATAGGATTTCTATTACAAAAAGGGAGAGGCAGGACACAGGAGTAACCAGAGAAACCCTAGGATGTATTTGACACATAAGTGGGTATAGATGACTAACCGGTTCTCCGTCGTCGTCGGAGTCATCACCGGAGTCAATGTGGACCTCCGGCTCTGGCTGTGGAAGCACGACACCGTCAACGATGTTAGGGTGCAGCAATACCTCGCCGGTGGCGAAGGCAACCTCTATCTTTATTTCCACACTGTGCTCTGATGCTTCAGCAGCCACATCATCGCCACTCCCTCCAATGGGGCACTTCGGCGGCTTCCTCATACACTGACGGTTGTGAGGACTGAGATCGGTGTCGAGGATGCAAGTGGAGAGAGAGGATTGTGTGTGTTCCGAGGATGGGGGGTGCGGCCGCTCGGGCGCGCCATTAATATGGAGTAGTGGGAGACAGGCAGGTAGACGGTCAAACCGCTGGCTCGCCTCCCGGTGAGCCCGCGCACCGGACTGCTGGCATGCCTACCCTCATTTCACACAGCTACTCGCATGACTCCCGATGACACTGCGCAATGTAGCACACCTCCCATCAATTCACACACCTGCACGCACGCCTCTGGGTCTGCCTGCACGGTGGACTGCTCGCATGCGTCCCATCAACTCACGCCTACTCGCACGGCACACGATCGTGTGGCGGCACGTATATTTTTCTATTTTGATGATTAACGATGTTGCTTTATTGCTTAACCGAAGTATGGCACGTATCCATTATTGGTCTAATGCCCATGGTTCAGATAAATAATCCATTTGCGATATTGTTTCCCAATTATTAATAATCTCTTGTTTGTAAGAAGATAAAGATTACACCAAAACTTGTCTAAAATTTGACAAAAAAGTACAGTGCCACTGTGTATTGGTGTCCATATGACAACACGATAAGTTTCATGGATGTACTAGATTTTAAAAATCAAGATTGTCAATGTTTGAAATTTCTTGCATGGGGAGTAAACATGCACCCAGTGAGACACATGTGTTTTTCCAATCCATTTAGGTGCACTGTCACATGTGCATGTAGCTCAAATTTGATTTTTGCACATTATACCCCTAGAAAATCAATCAATGTACTAAAACGTCTTAATGATCTCTGTTTTATTTCAAAACTAAAATGTCCCTCCTTTGGTAACATATGTTCACCGTGGCAAAATTTAACATGCATCGTAGTTGCGGTGGATGTGCGGTGCATGTGTGTGTGCGCGCGCGCGTCTGGGGGTGGCTGGCAGTACACAACGAGTTGTTAGCCATCGTATGGGTTGGCCATTTTGTGAGGCAGGTGCCACATCAGAGTCGTGAATTCATTATTTAAAACACTACACAGCCCTTTCATACATACATGTTTTGGCCACATGCAGTCAGTGGTTGTCCTATGATGTCTACTACGCAACCTTCTTCTTGTAGACGTTGTTGGGCCTCCAAGTGCAGAGGTTTGTAGGACAGTAGCAAATTTCCCTCAAGTGGATGACCTAAGGTTTATCAATCCATGGGAGGCGTGGGATGAAGATGGTCTCTCTCAAACAACCCTGCAACCAAATAACAAAGAGTCTCTTGTGTCCCCAACACACCCAATACAATGGTAAATTGTATAGGTGCACTAGTTCGGCGAAGAGATGGTGATACAAGTGCAATATGGATGGTAGATATAGGTTTTTGTAATCTGAAAATATAAAAACAGCAAGGTAACTAAGCGATAAAAGTGAGCGTAAACGGTATTGCAATGCTTCGAAACAAGGCCTAGGGTTCATACTTTCACTAGTGCAAGTTCTCTCAACAAGGATAACATAATTAGATCATATAGCAAAAGAGCCCTGCATTGCAACGGGAAAAATACCACACTCTCCTAACCCAATAATTATGACTCGAGACCACAATATGTCCGTCCTTTATTTCAACGCATGGCGTCCCATCTGTGTTGCTACTTATCCTCCTCCCCACTCTCGCTGACAGTGATCTCAATACTCACGCAATCACAATACATTTGAATGTTGTCCATCCTAAGACGATAAATCTACTTTATTTTATTGGGTGTTTAGGCATATATGTTTTCGCCGTGTGTGTTGGCCTATGTAGTCAGTATGAGTATACATCAAAAAAATACAAACGGATGCAAATCCAACTTCAAGAAAAAGAAAAATTGTGTGCATGTAGATTTGGAGAAGCAAACAAATGCATGTACTACTACGAGAAAGATCTAACACAATCGGGGTCCTTCTTTCCCTTGAAAAAATTAATCGGGATCCCATGCACCGTTGTCCCCTTCCAACCTTATCATCATTGTCTCTCCCACGCACTTCATCAGTTGTCCATTTCTTTTTCTCCTCCTTTTCCTGCTCTCGCCAAGCCAAGTCCATCCCGACCTCCCCCCTGGGGATGCGCTCACTGTCGTGATCCCGCCCCGCCCCCTCCTCCCCCCCTCGCGTGTCATGGTGCTGTAGTCACTCTCCTCCCTGTGGAGGGTGGCTGGTGGTGATGGGGGTTGCAGTGCCGCAGTGTGTAGTGGCTCTGTTGGTAGCCAAGATCTGGCGGCCGGCCGGCCAGGGCCCGTTGCCGGCGAGCAAAGTGTCCGCCGCTCAAACCTCTCCTGTTGCGCCCTTCGCCTCCTCGCGCACCTCCTTCGCCTCCCCTGCTTGCATCATGGAGGCGGTGTAGCCGCTGCTTTCGCCTCCCCTGCTTGCGCCACCATGGAGGCGCCATAGCCACTGCCACTGGCTATCGATGGCCACAACACCTTCCCACCATGAAGCTTGTGGCCGATCAAGGCCAGGATTGCTCCCCTTCGGCCGGCCTCTCCTTTTCCCGGAGCAGGCCCTTCCCTTCACTAGCAAGCCAATTTCTATTAGCATCATCCCAATTTCTTCCACATCTCTCTGGGTTTAGTATTCCTTTTCTGTAAAAATCAAAAACAAGGAAAAAACAGAAACTGGCACTGGGCTCTAGGTTAATATGTTAGTCCCGAAAATCATATAAAATAGCATATAAATGCATATAAAACATCTAAGATGGATAATATAATAGCATGGAACAATAAAAAATTATAGATAGGTTGGACACATATCATCCTACACGACACTCACTCGCGTGCGACACTTTTTGTGGGCCCGCGAGGTCGTCGTCCATCAGTTTGACCAACAGTCAATAGAGAGGTTAATTTGACCAGCAAGGTAGAATCTTTTTGGTTTGTGTTATCGTGGGAGTTTATAGTACACATCAAAGAGGTGGGAGGGTACTAGCATATATACTACATACGTGTCCATGAACACATACACCTCACTCAATGTTGGGACTTTTTGGTTTTCGAGGCACGTGCCACATCAAAGTTGTGCATTGGCTACTCAAACATCACACAACACGTCTTTGGGCCACATGCATGCAGGTAGTGGTTATCCTAGGACACTCACGTCTGATGCTTCCATCTATGGGCCCGTGAGGTCATTGTCGATGCATGCATCACTTTGACCTACATTGGGAGAGGTTAATTAATTTCACCATCAAGGAAGATTCTTTTTGGGTTGTATTACGGTAGGAGCGTATATTATGCGTCGAAGAGGGGGAGGGGACCACCATATGTAGTATGTTTCATGAACCTCGCTTTGTGTGGGGACTTTACGGTTTTGAGACATGTGCCACATCAAAGTTGTGCATTTTGGGTATTCAACATATGTTTGGCCCACATGCAAAGCGATGGTGGTTGTCCTCTCACACCCACTCGCGTGGTTATCAGCGATATGGATGCTTTCCATCTGTGGGTTCGCTTGATCCATCACTACTTTGCTTGACAACGAGCGATGTTAATTTGACTTAGGAGGGGACTTTTTTGTACTACGGTATATAGGTCATTCTCTGGGATGACATGATATAGTTTGAGCACACATGGATGTGTACGGATGAATCCCTCCCACCGAGTCAAAGTGGGTAGTACCACGACATGTCATGAACCGATCTTGCTCTGTGTGGGGACTGTATGATTTTTGACGCACGCGCCACATCAATGTTGTGAATGGTATTCAAACATGCATGCACGCATCACCTCCATACATACATATGCATGTAGTGGTTGTCTTCGAACGGTACACTCCCTCGCGTGGTTATCCGCGATAGGCCTGTATATTCGTGGGCCCGCGTGGACATCCATGATCACTTTGACCGACAACAAGATAGGTTACCATGGTGGATTCTTCCTTTGGTTCGTGTTATCGTAGTAGGTCATGCTGAGATTCAGGCCTAATTAAGTTTGAGCATATACTATGCATGCATGCATGAACCCCCGTCATTGGCTCAAAGTGTGGTGTGACATACATATGCATCGTCAACTAACCCTCACTCTGTGTGGGGATTTCTGGTTCCAAAGCACGGTGCCACATCAAAGTTGTTCCATTGTGTATTCAAACATCAACACCTTCATACATATGTTTGGGCCACATGCAGGTTGTGGTTGTCTCCAAGGACTAGCTACTTGCATGATTATTGGCGAGCTAGCCCATCTCTGGGGTTGAAAGGACGACATCACTTTGACTAACAACAAGAGAGAGGTTGTACGACCAAGGTGGATTATTGTTGGTCCGTTTCTATGATACATCTTGGTGACATGCCCTCTCCTGCCAACTAAAATTGTGTGGGGGGGGGGCGTGTGTGTGTGTGTGATGGTAGGGGGACTTCTACTTCGCACTTTGCTAGGTGAACCTCCATGGTGGCGGGCATGCATTCATAGCTTAGAATTCCCTTCCTACCGACACAAAGGGGGGGGCAAGCAATACATTGTGCTTTACGAGATAGGTGCCACACGAGGTTGCATTTGGTATTTGAACATCAAACCACCCTTTTCATACATATATTTGGTCCACATGCAAGTGTGTTCGTGTTCTGACCCTTTCCCGCGTTATTTTCGCCAAATTTATGACCATTAGACAAGTCGGATGATGCAACAAACACAGTTCACTCATGCTAACTGTGTGCCACGCCGGTGCCCCTGTCACGCACATCGGCACAATACATTGGGCTCCACGAGGGTTCCCCTCAAAAATATTTACCCGCCTGCAGGTTTTTTCTGTTTGATAACACACGGCTATTATGTTTCGACCGTGTGTGATGTTTGTTGTTCCCGCTCCCACCTGCATCCCTCAAAAATATCTGCCCGGCTCGAGGGTTTTTCTGTTTCGTAACACACTGTTATTATTTCCGGACCGTGTGTGATGCACCATCATCCATATTTTCAATAGCCCCGGCATTTCACTCCCGTGTTTAACTCCCGTGTAGTGCAATTTTCAGTAGCCGCGTCATTTCCTCAAACACACCCCCTCCACACCCCCCCCCCGAAAACCTCCTCGGGCGTGCGCACCCCCCCTACCACAACCCCTCCCTCGCTCGAAACCCTAGCAAGGTCGCCACCGCCACAAGGCATCCATTGTCAACATTTGTCAGTTTGCCCATGCAGCTTACCACCGATCTCCATACCCAGGCTGCCCTGAGTTTCTTAGATGATGCCTGCCAAGCGCCCCCTTTCCCACAGATCCCCATCCCCATCCCCCACTCTAGAGCGTCGCAACCTAAGCCCGACTACATTTCCCATGGAGCATGAGGAGCGTCTGGCCCAAAAGAGGTGTATCGTGGCCTCTTCGCCCGAAGTCGCCGAGGTGGCCGCCGAGGAAGCTGACAACCATTACTGGCTACATGCACTCAATCAGCGAGCTAGAATATGCGAGTATGCCGCGGACGCCGGCTACGACATTAAGGTCATTGACAGTGAGGCCTGACGCGAGCTATGTCACAAGATAAGTGGCCCACCCCCAACCCCTCGGGTTCAACCGCCGTTGATATCATCCATGGCCCCGCTACTGATCTCCTCTGGCTCGCTGTCAATAATTTGCCATCCTACATCGCCATCGATCCCCTTTTGGCATTTATGAAGTACACGTTCTGCGACGCTGGCATGGGATCGACAGCTTCCAAGTCAGACCTCATCGCCGGCGACCATGAGGAGGGCACCCTCTCTGGCTCTTCCAAGGGGAAAGATCCCATCTGCTCTTCCAAGGGGAAAGAGCCCGTCTATGACATCAGGGAGGGCATCCTACAGTCGTGCTCTTCCTAGGGGAAGGAGTCCATCTGCGACAACATGGAGTGCACCTAGGGTCTGTGCTCTTCCCACGGGAACGAGCCCATCTGTGACAAGTGAGGAAACCCATGATTTGTTTTGTCGTGCCTCTTCACAGGGGGGACCCATGATTTGTTTTGTCGAGTCCCTTTTGTAGTGTAGTGAGAATATGTCCAGTTTTAATTGCTATATTGGGTTGTTTGTAGTATGCCTTGTATATTTCAGTTGTTCACAATGTGATGCTCTATATGTGCAACTATTTACTATGCAGTACATTTTCATCAATACCAGTTCTAAACATACCGATAGGAATGCATATATTTGCTTGTTGTTAATCCTGTTATAGCTATCATATGCCTCTTTTAAAGTTTTTTGGTTGTTCAGTTGTTTGTAGTTAGCATATGTCCAGTTTCAAATGCTATCTTTGGTTGTTCGTAGTATGCCTTGTCTATTCCAGTTATTCACAACGTGATATTCTATATGTGCAAGTATGAAATGCGCAATTCAATTTCATCAATACCAGTTTCAACAATACCACTATGAATGACTACATTTGGTTGCTGCATGTTGTAATTAACACGCCTTTCCATTTTTAACAATAACTAGTGTACTTAGACCGGCACAATGCCAGTTTGAATGACTATGTTTGATTGTTGTTAAATGTTAGGCCTGTTGCATTAACACACATTTCCACTTGTTTTGCTTAACTAGCATGCTTAAACCTACACGCTGAAGCTATATTTTGGAGATTATTTTGTCTGCCATAGATATATTTGGTTGATGTTTAGCCTGTTGTGCTTAACATGCCTCTCGATGTACTTACATAGGACAATTTTGGGAACGACTGTTGTTTTCCATCGAGGTTAGTTTCATCCCATGGCTTATATATACTCAATGTTCAGGATATCGATAGCTGGTACCATATAGGCTGGGGGCTGATAAGGGACTAATCGGTGAATCGAACTTTTAACTGAACTTATTTGTCACCCATTTATCATTAGGTTAACTAGGGACATATGTAATATATTCGAGGCTACATAGTAACATGCTTTGTACTAAATGTCTAAATATGCAATCATAGGCTACATATCAATAAGGAACCGTGTTACCTTAATGTTCTGATGATGTCTAGATATGCGTAGAAGAGCAGTAGCAACAACAACGACGACACAACAACAGTTAATCAGCCGATAATTTGTAAAAATTCAATAAACTCCCTCTGGCCCATAATATAAGATGTTAATTCATCCAATATGTGAGTATATTGGATGTTATAAGATATTATATAATGGGACGGAGGGAGTGTTGTACTACATCATTGTGCAATTAGTATTTAACTTCTAATATTAACTTGGTGCTTTTAGGTATATATGTCATTGGTAAAGATCTGCGCTCCGACCCTTTCTGTGTGTGGGGCAATGAGATATTGATGAACCAGCATCAAGTGAGGAAGCTGATAAAGATTGTTAGTGAAATGGGTCAAAAAATGGCAATTAAACTATTTGTTTACACTTTATCCAATGTCGAGAATCATAGTTAGGATAAATCCCTCATCGGTGATATGGCCGGCACACTCACAATCGTGGTCGAAGTGCGGTGAGATTAGACGGATGATATGGTCCATGCAATTTCTCACTTATGAATAACAAGACATTGAGGAAAAAATGGTCGGCCCACACGTAGTCCCATCGGGCAACTCGGCGGCGACAAGGGTTCCCCTTCCGCTGCCACCTCCCCCATCCTCGTTGCCACCCAAGATAGCCACCAAGCAAGTGCATGGGTGCAGATGACAGTGGTGGCGAGGATCTTGTTGCTTCACTCTCTGATGAAGGACTGCATGCTCTGGCGGCAGCTCTGGTAGGTGTGGCGGCAATGTCTTGTGGAAGGCCCTGTTCATAGGAGGTGAAGTTGGTCAGGGTGCTCGCCCGTGTGAGAGATTAGTCATTGGCATTAATGGTCGCGATGTAGAGCTCCTCATCTATGTGAGATCTAGAGGTACAAGTCCCTATCCTTGCATTTTCTCCCCCATCAGCCTCAGTTGCTTGCATCCTTGTTCGTTTGCCCTGGAGCGGGCAGGCTCTGCTGGAATATGTTGGAGAGTAGGGGAAACCCTCTGCCTCAGTGACAACAACACCCAAGGGCATCACTTTCCTCCTTGGAAGCACTTCTGAGCCCCCCTCCACCTCGATCCCAATCTTGGGTGAAAGCCTAAAATCTGACTCGGATAGGGCGGCGGTGGCATGATGACCCACAAGTGTAGGGGATCTATCGTAGTCCTTTCGATAAGTAAGAGTGTCGAACCCAACGAGGAGCAGAAGGAAATGACAAGCAGTTTTTAGTAAGGTATTCTCTACAAGCACTGAAATTATCGGTAACAGATAGTTTTGTGATAAGGTAATTCATAACGGGTAACAAGTAACAAAAGTAAATAAGGTGCAGCAAGGTGGCCCAATCCTTTTTGTAGCAAAGGACAAGCCTGGACAAATTCTTATATAGAGAAAAGTGCTCCCGAGGACACATGGGAATTATCATCAAGCTAGTTTTCATCATGCTCATATGATTCACGTTCGTTACTTGATAATTTGATATGTGGGTGGACCAGTGCTTGGGAGTTGCCCTTTCTTGGACAAGCATCCCACTTATGATTAACCCTTATTGCAAGCATCCACAACTACAAAAGAAGTATTAAGGTAAACCTAACCATAGCATGAAACATATGGATCCAAATCAGCCCCTTACGAAGCAACACATAAACTAGGGTTTAAGCTTCTGTCACTCTAGCAACCCATCATCTACTTATTACTTCCCAATGCCTTCCTCTAGGCCCAAATAATGGTGAAGTGTCATGTAGTCGACGTTCACATAACACCACTAGAGGAGAGACAACATACATCTCATCAAAATATCGAACGAATACCAAATTCACATGACTACTTATAGCAAGACTTCTCCCATGTCGTCAGGAACAAACGTAACTACTCACAAATCATATTCATGTTCATAATCAGAGGGGTATTAATATGCATAAAGGATCTGAACATATGATCTTCCACCGAATAAACCAACTAGCATCAACTACAAGGAGTAATCAACACTACTAGCAACCCACAGGTACCAATCTGAGGTATTGAGACAAAGATTGGATACAAGAGATGAACTAGGGTTTGAGAGGAGATGGTGCTGGTGAAGATGTTGATGGAGATTGACCCCCTCCCGATGAGAGGATCGATGATGATGATGATGGTGATGATTTCCCCCTCCCGGAGGGAAGTTTCCCCGACAGAACAGCTCCACCGGAGCCCTAGATTGGTTCCGCCAAGGTTCCGTCTCGTGGTGGCGGAGTTTCGTCCCGAAAGCTTTCTTATGATTTTTTCCAGGGTAAAAGACTTCATATAGTAGAAGATGGTCACCGGAAGGCTGCCAGGGGGTCCACGAGGCAGGGGGGCGCGCCCAGGGGGGGTAGGGCGCACCCCCACCCTCGTGGACGGTGGGTAGCTCCCCTCTGGTATTTCTTCCGCTTAGTATTTTTATTAATTTCAAAAATGACTTTCGTGGAGTTTCAGGACTTTTAGAGTTGTGCAGAATAGGTCTCTAATATTTGCTCCTTTTCCAGCCCAGAATTCCAGCTGTCGGCATTCTCCCTCTTCATGTAAACCTTGTAAAATAAGAGAGAATAGGCATAAGTATTGTGATATACCGTGAAATAACAGCCCATAATGCAATAAATATTGATATAAAAGCAGGATGCAAAATGGACGTATTAACTCCCCCAAGCTTAGACCTCGCTTGTTCTCAAGCGGAAGCCGATATCGAAAAATATGTCCACATGTTTAGATATAGAGGTGTCGATAAAATAAAATACGGACATGAGGGCATTATGATCATTCTAATAACAGCAACATATATATATATATATATATATGTGTGTGTGTGTGTGTGTGTGTGTGTGTGTGTGTGTATTTCATATGGTTTCTTATGCTCAAGTAACAATCTATTCACAATGTCAAGTATGAATCAAAAATTTCATTGAAAACCAACAAACTATAATCTCGGTCATTGAAGCAACTACAATTTATCATAACATCGGAGAGAGTCAATATAAGAGCTTTTCAGCAAATCCACATACTCAACTATCATTTAGTCTTTCACAATTGCTAACACTCACGCAATACTTATGGGTATGGAGTTTTAATCAGACACAGAGAAAGACAGGGGCTTATAGTGTTGCATCCCAACCTTTTACCTCAAGGGTAATGTCAACAATAATAGTTCATGCTAACTTACATCCAATTGGACATATATATCAGGATCTTTCCAACACGAGGTGCTTGCCAAAGGATAAAATATAAAAAGGGAAGGTGAAGATCACCATGACTCTTGCATAATGTATAAGACAGAAGTAAAAGATAGGTCCTTAGTAGAGGGAAGTAGAGGTTGCCATGTGCTTTTATGGTTGGATGCACGAAATCTTAATGCAAAAGAACGTCACTTTATATTGCCACTTGTGATACGGACCTTTATTATGCAGTCCGTCGCTTTTATTCCTTCCATATCACAAGATCGTATAAAGCTTATTTTCTCCACACTAATAATGCATACATATTTAGAAAGCAATTTTTATTGCATGCAACATGACAACTTACTTGAAGGATCTTATTCAATCCATAGGTAGATATGATGGACTCTCATGGCAAAACTGGGTTTAAGGATATTTGGAAGCAGAAGTAGTATCTCTACTCGGTGCAAGGAATTTGTCTAGCATTAGGGGGAAAGGCAAGCTCAACATGTTGGATGATCCATGACAATATACTTTATTTCGGATATAAGAAAACATAACCCATTACATTATCTTCCTTGTCCAACATCAACTCTTTGGCATGTCATATTTTAATGAGTGCTCACAATCATAAAAGATGTCCAAGATAGTATATTTATATGTGAGAAGCTCTCTTTCTTTATTACTTCCTATTAATTGTAACGATGACCAAAACTATGTTTGCCAATTCTCAACAACTTTTATTCATCATACTCTTTATATGTGAAGTCATTACTCTCCATAAGATCAATATGATCTCTTTATTTCTTTTTATTCTTTTATTCCCTCAAGATCATATCAAGATAGAAAAGCCCTTGACTCAACACTAATCTTTATTATATATAGCTCACGGACTCGATTACATAGAAGGGTCATAAGGCAAAACTCAAATAAATCATACTAAAACTTTATTCTACTAGATCAAGATATTACCAAAAGGATCAAACTAAGAAAAACGGTAAAGATAGGGGTGTGATGGTGATACGATACTGGGGCACCTCCCCCCAAGCTTGGCAGTTGCCAAGGGGAGTGCCCATGCCCATGTGATTATGTTTCCTTCTTCGGAAGTGGTGATGATGGAGTTGTTGATGATGTAGGCTTGTCGTCCATCTTCCAAGGCATAGGCTCACCATCATAGAAGGATGATCGAGTCTCCGGGATCCTCAAATCTGCAGCCAAACTCATCCTCTTGAATCTATATTCATACTCACAGTTTTGGTTTTGCAGGTCATAGATCTGGGCTTGGAGGTGCTCGATTTTCTCATGAAGCTTGAAGATGGTCTCCCCAATGTTCTTGGCATCCAGCTTGTGGTTGCTGGTGAACTCTGCGATCATCATCTGGTTGGCGTTGAGTCCGTGTTCCACCATCCCTTGGCACTTGAAAACTTGTTGTTCCATTGCTTCAAGTCTTGTCTCCATGCTTTTGGTCCTCCTTGGTTCCTTAACATCGCGGATGTGCAACACTCCCTCACGCATCTCAATGGTTTGAGGGTGATGCAGCACCTCCGTGAGGTAGGGGTTGATGACCTTCTCGAAAAACTTGTCCTTGGAAACGCTTGAAGACGTCATGTGTCAGGACCCCGACTCAATGCCACATCGATCTAGCATGTAACACCTCATATCACTTTGCGGCCTCACGCACGGTATTCCCACGGGTGTCGCCTTACCTTTGCCTGGGACCGTTTGTGCCTTTTGGCACACGGATATGATAGTGTCGCTAGCATCCATATGATAAGGAGCCCGGGCTGACATGGCTAGTCGTAAACCCAAAGTGGCACAAACCTACAGGGATAGGCATCCATGACCCATCATCGAACGTGTCGGTCATCAGCGAGTGAATCCAGGCTGTAGCACTGGGCTAGCAGGACTCCGGTGAACCGGGCTGTAGCGGGCTAACAGGACTCCGGTATTCCTCGCGTGACATTTCCCCGAAGGGACAGACACAGGAACGAAGGAGGACACATGCCGGCCAGCCTAAGTGTTCCGGAGCAGTAGCAAGCTACCAAGGCTCAGTGGAAACACTAGGAGACATTTCCCAGTAAGAGAGGCTACTAAGGATAAACAACTAGATAGTCAGATCCCACACATACCAAGCATTTCAATAACATACACACAATATGCTCGATATGTGCAAATACAACATGGCATCACAACATGACTCTACGACTCAAGTATTTATTCAATAGGCTCCTAGGAGCGAGATAATACAAACATGGGTCTCACGACCCAACATTCAGAGCATACAAGTCAAAGCACAAGCGGAAGCTAACATGTCTGAGTACAAACATCTATAAATGAAAAAGGCTGAGAAGCCTGACTATCTACAAGATCCTGCCGAGGGCACAAGATCGTAGCTGAGGTATCAAGCTAAACGTCGAAGACCACGCGGAACTACTAGCGAGACTGACGTCTCTCTGCAAAAACATAAAATAGGCAAACGTGAGTACAAATGTACCCAGCAAGACTTACATCAGAGCTAACTACATATGCATCATTATCAACAAAGGGATGGTGGGGGTTTAACTGCAGCAAGCCAGCTTTGACTCGGTGGCTATCCTGAACTACGACTGCAAGCGACTCTTTTGAGGTGGCGCACACGAGTCCACATATTCACCAACCAATACACCACTATGGAACCGCTCCCGTCTCCCTACGAGAACGCCATCCATAGCACTCACGCTTATCTTGCGTATTTTAGAGTATCCACTTTCACTTGTCTATGAACTGATATAAGCAACCCAGAAGTCCTTTTCCGCGGACACGGCTATTCGAATAGATGATGTTAACCCTGCAGGGGTGTACTTCTTCATACATGTTTCCACCACTTAGCGTCTGCACACGACATGTGCTCGGCAGACTTCAAGCGAAAGCCGACGTGGGTGTAGACCACGACCTACCTAAACACTCAAGTCTCTAGTCCAGGTTTATCGCCTATTCGGGTTCCATCCATGAGGAGATCCGACCGGAGTTTCGCTCACAGACCCAAACGATGTGTACAGGGTTCCCGAGATACCTAACGGGTATTCGGTACACCGTGCCACGTACCTACCGCATCACAGCCCACCCCTACGGTCAGCGCTGTCCACGGCCTCCAGTAAGTTACAAACACCAGAAACTACTTGCACCTCCTGGACAGAGGACAAGGGTGAATAAGAAGTCGAGCGGGGTCATATTTCAGGGCCCAATGCATGGTAGTAGCTGGAATCATGGATCACAAACACAGAACTCAGTTCCTAAGGACGGCTTCAATGAGACAACCCACCATGTACTCCTACATGGCCTCTCACCGATACCTTTTACCAAATCGTGTTCACACACTTAGCTCACACACAGTAGGACATGTTCACACACCTCTGATTCATTCCCGATGAATCAGACCTGACACAACTCTAAGCAATAGCAGGCATGACAAACAAACATGAATGAGTAGGCACAACAGGGCTCAAACAACTCCTACTCATGCTAGTGGGTTTCATCTATTTACTGTGGTAATGACAGGTCATGCAGAGGATAAAGGGGTTCAGCTACCGCAGCAAGTAACAAATGACTCGTTGTTGTCCTAATGCAGTAAAAGAGAGCAGGGCGAGAGAGTAGGATTGTATCGGAATGAACAAGGGGGTTTTGCTTGCCTGGCACTTCTGAAGATAATATAGTTCTTCATCGGTGTCATCGAACAATCGTCGGAACGTCGTCTACTAAGAGGGGACAATTACCAACAAACAAGGAAGAACACAATCAATGTGATGCAACAATATGATGCATGATAATGACATGGCAATATGCTGGTGTTTTGAGCTAATGCAGCTGTAAGCCAAATTAATTGAAGTGGAATTCAAACAAGGTTAAACTCCAACTCCAGATGTTCTTTCACAAATTACCCTAATCATGATTCATCCTATTCAGTGAGGTTAACTTGTTCAAACATGCATGATCATGGCATAAACAGATTCTTCATATTTTTCTGATCATTTTTCATATATAATTTATTTGATTTGGAGTTACGGTTGATTTTATATGATTTTTAGAAGTTTGGGGTATTTTTTGAAATTTCCTGAATAATAATAAATCCAGAAAATGATTTATGGCGTCAGCACTACGTCACTGTGACGTCAGCAGAGTCAACTGGGCGCCCCAGGTCAAACCTGACCCGTGGGGTCCATTGGTCAGTGAGACATACACTAAACCCGCGTTGACTCGGGCTTTGACCCGCTACGGGGCCCGCTGTCAGTGTCTGTTAGTGTGCTAATTGGGGGGATTAGCCGCTAATGGCAACGCCACGTCAGCATCGCCGGATTAGGCGCCGGCGACCACATCTCGCGGCGGAGGCTCGCCGGAGTTGCGCTATGGGCTGCGGTTGGACGCGCGAAGAGCACCAGGAGGTAGCCCATGACCGCGTGCATCTTGGGAGACCAAGGGTAGGTGCGGGGGTGGCCGGGGTTCGCCGGAGTGGAGCCCGAGGCGGCGGCCGGAGCTTGGGGTTGGGGCGAGTTAGTGCTACGGTGTGCAAACGAGCGAGGTGAGAGGCTAGCGGAGCGTTTCGGCCATAAAGGGGGCGACGGCTACGGCGATCAAATGAAGCGGGGAAGAGGGGGAAAGGGTGGAGGAGCTCACAGCGATCACGAAGAGGGGCTCGGCTTGCTCGGGAACGGCCGGAGTTCAATGAATCGGGCGACGGCGACCGGTGGGTCCGAGGTAGGAGACGAGCCCGGAGAGGACGTTCGGGGGCTTCTGGAGGGGCGTGGCTCGGTGAGGAGGAGGAGGGGGTCGAGGCGGAGCCTTTGAGCGCATCGGTGAGGCTAGGGGTGGCCGGTGGCCACGGGTACGGCGACGATGACGGTGAGCTCCGCTTGGTGGTGCGCGCGAGAGGGGAGCAAAGGAGGGGATGGGGTCCAGGGGGAGAGAGGATAGGTGCAGGGGGCGAGGGGGAGTGCGTGGCACTCGCAGGCGCGTCGGGGCAGCGGTGGGAAGCAGGAGGTGGCGCACGCGTGCCCACGCGCGGCGACCACATGCCCTCCTGCCTACTGGCAGGAGGTTGAAGACGATGGGGGCGACTGCTGGGCTGGGCCAACAGTGCTGGGCCGCAGCTGGGCCGCCAGGTAGGTTAGGTAGGTGGCCTGGTGGCCTTCTCTCCCTCTCTTTATTATTTGTTTTAGTTTTCTAATTTTCTGTAAACTGTTGGGCTTTATTAAAAATACCTATGCACTTTCAAAAATCATGAGACTGCTTGTGGCCATTATTTGGATTATTTCCAATAACCAGAATTTCAGTTCATGAATATTTGGACATTTAATATAATATATAAAATTTAAATGCCCAAATGCAAATAAGGTATGATTTAAATCCAGAGCCCAATATATCATGAAAATGTGCAGCACCTCTGGTTATGGTTTATAGCATTTCCCCAGAAATGATGAACATTTTCTAAAGCCAATTGGATTCACTGAAAAATATTTTTTAGTTGAACCTATTTGAATTCCTTTAATGCTAGGGTTTAGGCAATCCCCATTTCAAGTTTCATAAAATTTAAACATGATGCATGGATGCTAAAGCAAAAACAAACAAGGGCTGATCTGGGGCTGTGACAGCTCACCCCCACTAAACAAAAATCTCGTCCCGAGATTCAAGCGTAGGGTAAGGTGAAGGGGGAACACAAACTAGCACAATCTTCACGATCCAGGTTGCACTTCAACTGAATGTTGATTCATTCACCATCATTGTCTCGAAGTCTTGCTCTGAGAACTCCAACTATCATGACAACGAGAGGAAGGAAAGACCCCAAAAGAATCGTTCTTCTCGAAGGTCGAACAACTCAAGATTAACTCACGGAATGAGACATAGCAACATCTCTTGAGCTGAGAGACGAATCACACATCTAGAGGAATGGGGTGAAGCAGATGACGAAGGTTCACTAGATAGACAACAATTTCGCACCTAAGAGGGTGGGGAACGGTTGTCCATGTAGCGAGGAGTTGGGTTGCCATGATACCACAACGAGACACCTTAGGGATGGTGACTCGTAGATATATCCCCTTAAGTGGCAAAAAGAATTACCTTTGATTCAGATATCATTGAAACTCTTTAAACCAGCCTAAGGCAATTCTCGAGCGATCGTTTGGAGGGGGTCGGTAGAATGGCATACTCGGACTTGGATGATGTGGATTACCTTGTTGAAGACAACGTAATGGATGAATTTGCTTACCATCGGAAATGGAAGAGACCCATGGTAGAATGGCACATTGGCGGTGCAAGCTGGGAACAAAATGCAAATGCTGGGAATGATTCTGGTAACTGGGGAAGAACCCAACAATAGAGAGTGAATTCACTGTTTGAAAGGTCATAGCATTGCCGAGGAAACTGAGAGCATCCCAGTTAGTGTTGATGATAACACCTAGCGCTTGTGCGTGCTCTCAAGAACTTGAGCATTTCCATAATCATCAAGATTTTACCAATATCCGTGTCAAGGATCCTGGCAACACAACTTGCTACCATGATGAATGATGATGGATGATGCAGATGCAAGGAAGATAACACTTTCTCAGATTTCACCCTTGGCGGGGCCAAGGAAATAAAATCTGGATGATCGACCGAGAGACATTTAGCACTCCGCTTCTAATGCTCTCCTTAATGTGCTAGCGTATCCCATTCCTTGAAATGGTCTGGTATCTAGAACATCAGGTAAAGGTCGTACTTCGGGAGCACAAAAATCCATAAGGAACAACTACTAGAATAAGTTCTACGAGATCCTTATGGGGAGGTGGCCAACTTCTTCAATCAAGATACTACAACAATAGGTCTTCCGGCGGGGTGTGTTGGCCACGACATCCACTTTACCGGTTATCGCGAGACCAATATTATAGTTCTTGGGAAATGTTCCAACCATCACATCTGCCTGAGATTCAGATCTGGTTGGTGTCAGGATATTCCAGACTCATCGAGTCTAGGAAGTAAAATGAAAGTTTGCAACACAAATCTACGAGATGACGTTGCGAGATTCTCGAGGAATGAACTACGATAGTAAGCTCCAAAACATGAGCTGGTTCTGCTACAAACATGTGAACACGTTGTCCCAGACAAGCATGGCCACGTAGTAGTCTTATAATTAAACACTACCGAGTTCAGGTGGGGAACTATCATCGAGGATATCGAAGTCTTTACGCAAGTCCATGGATTAGATCCCAAGCATAGACTTCTTTTCCTTGAACAAGTCAATCAGTGGCTTAGTGTGCTAGGGACACTTATAGAATGAAGGTTGCAAGCCTCCAGACTAAAGAATACTTCGCACGTGTGCATGACTGATTTGGGATGATTCCAAAGGAAACAAAACAATCTTCCTCGAATTCATGGCGGCAACTTACATCAGATGCACATGAATTAGAGGAAGTCACTACTTTCATCCAAACATAGGCTTCATGAACGGAGCACGAAGACATTACTTACAAAATTTTCAACACTAGGTTGATGTTCAACATGATTCATGGGGGGAGACGAAATGCTACTGATGGGCTCAACAACAACTCATCGGAATTTCCATATCACTGGACTTCCACCATCATGTGAACACGGTGATAGCATTGGTCAGACCAAAGATGTAATGGTGTATGCTCGAGGGATCAACCACGAGTAACACAACATTACGAGCATTGTTGGTACTGATTTGATTTGACGATAGCCCACACTCAAATCAAAGGATTGATAAGACAATAGGTCCATCAACTGATCACAGGGACCAATCGATGAAGATATCATCTTTCTTAAACACACACTACACAAGAATATCTCTTTGGAACGAACTAAGTCAGGCAAGCTTTTATCTTCCAACTCTCCAAGTTGTTGTCTAGCTTAACCAACTAGCTCAGGGATATCTAACACCGATCTTGGAGAGAGGTTGGTTCACAAGAAACCAACTTGATCACGAGCTCAACATAGCGGCCAGGTGACAACCTGGTAATACTTCCGAGAAGATCTTCGGAAAATCACGAACCACCGGTATGTTACTAAGCTTGAGAACAATCTTGCTTTTCAGGGCAAGACGATATAATCAAACAAGCAAGGATTGACACTATCCTAACTCATTGATTGAAAAGTGCACCAGGAATAAGGACTAGGTAGCATGATCAATCTTAGAATGATGACTCAATAATCAGCATGCTAAGAATGAGGTTGTTGTCCATTTAACTACCAAGCAACGGAGTTGCTAGCAGTATTGATTTCACACACCACGATTCACTTGTCGGCATTCCGGTTACAATAACACAGGAACCGAGGAATGAACAATGATGGCAAGAAGTATCACTGTACCAAGAGTTCATAGGATGGTGTGCAATTCCTATAACAATCCCGATATAAAGATGGTAATACTCCAAGGTAGAGCAGAACAAAAGCTGGATTAGCAATTTGTTCTGTGGAGCACAACTTCTTTTACCCAATCCTGGATATGGAAGAGGTACTGGAGTTTGTTTCTCCTAGTCATTCCGCGATAGAATGGCTTGACGGACCACAAGAGTAATAGGCATCGATAAACGAATGCATGCATACTCTTGACTATCAATTGATAGACGAAGGTCAGTAGACAACTAAAGAGGGACAACTCAAAGGAACATCTAACTTTCTGAGTTGTGGATGCATAGATTAGTATGTCGAACCAGGTTCAACATAATTCTTCTGGATAACCCATGCAGAGAGGTAGGACTGGCAGAGTCACGATTTATGAATGGAGAACTCCTTAAGAGTACTCTAATTGTGATCTATTGATCCAACAAACTACTTCCATAAGTGGTTCATAGTATTTGGAAGAAGGAAAATACCACGGACCTCGAGGACTAATGCAAAAGTTACTAATTTCCTAAAGGAACTAGCAACACTATCAACATGAGGTAAATGGGGTGAATCTCGGGTTCAAAACCCAGAAATAGAATACCTACTAACTAAATGGCATCACGGGATGCTTTCAATAATGACGGCCAGAATCATCACACTGGAAACACAGATCATGGCTAGACCACTAGATGATCCCCTAAGCACTTAGGGTCATAATTATTAACTCCAACATATATGTCGAGGCAATAAAGTACCTCAACTCACTAATTTGTGTGATTAATCTGACCAAAAGGACATCGGGAACGGGAGGAAGGGATTTGCAAATGCATCAGACTGTTTAGAAACCTGGGATGACTCGGACAGCATAACGGCTATAAATGCTCAAAAAGATTTGAGACATGCTACAAAAATGGTGGCATAGCCACTCAGAAGCACAATACCAAGGTTTCGAGATCAACAGTTAACATACAGAAGTCGTAGGAACTGAACTCAAGCTTAAATCCAACAATTCTATAAGTCTACGGATTAGTAACACGTGATCCTGATAGAAAGAAGAGAAAGCCTAGTTCCTTAACCCTGTAGGAAAGATAAGATGACTCAGATCAGAAGGGCATAAGGTATAAGGAGTAAAAAGAGCCTTACGTTCCATCCCACAATCAATTCCCTTATATAACTAAAGAATTTCTAGACTCGACTTCGACCAGTTTGGCTTGGTAATCCTACAGGCAGTCAAGCTCTGATACCAACGCTGTCAGGACCCCGACTCAATGCCACATCGATCTAGCATGTAACACCTCATATCACTTTGTGGCCTCACGCACGGTATTCCCACGGGTGTCGCCTTAACTTTGCCCGGGACCGTTTGCGCCTTTTGGCACACGTATATGATAGTGTCGCTAGCATCCATATGATAAGGAGCCCGGGCTAACATGGCTAGTCGTAAACCCAAAGTGGCACAAACCTACAGGGACAGGCATCCATGACCCAGCATCGAACGTGTCGGTCATCAGCGAGTGAATCCAGGCTGTAGCACTGGGCTAGCAGGACTCCGATGAACCGGGCTGTAGCGGGCTAACAGGACTCCGGTATTCCTCGCGTGACATTTCCCCGAAGGGACAGACACAGGAACGAAGGAGGACACATGCCGGCCAGCCTAAGTGTTCCGGAGCAGTAGCAAGCTACCAAGGCTCAGTGGAAACACTAGGAGACATTTCCTGGTAAGAGAGGCTACTAAGGATAAACAACTAGATAGTCAGATCCCACACATACCAAGCATTTCAATAACATACACACGATATGCTCGATATGTGCAAATACAACATGGCATCACAACATGACTCTACGACTCAAATATTTATTCAATAGGCTCCTAGGAGCGAGATAATACAAACATGGGTCTCACGACCCAACATTCAGAGCATACAAGTCAAAGCACAAGCGGAAGCTAACATGTCTGAGTACAGACATCTATAAATGAAAAAGGCTGAGAAGCCTGACTATCTACCAGATCCTGCCGAGGGCACAAGATCGTAGCTGAGGTATCAAGCTAAACGTCGAAGACCACGCGGAACTACTAGCGAGACTGACGTCTCTCTGCAAAAACATAAAATAGGCAAACGTGAGCACAAATGTACCCAGCAAGACTTACATCAGAACTAACTACATATGCATCATTATCAACAAAGGGATGGTGGGGGTTTAACTGCAGCAAGCCAGCTTTGACTCGGTGGCTATCCTGAACTACGACTGCAAGTGACTTCTTTTGAGGTGGCGCACACGAGTCCACATATTCACCAACCAATACACCACTATGGAACCGCTCCCGTCTCCCTACGAGAACGCCATCCATAGCACTCACGCTTATCTTGCGTATTTTAGAGTATCCACTTTCACTTGTCTATGAACTGATATAAGCAACCCAGAAGTCCTTTTCCACGGACACGGCTATTCGAATAGATGATGTTAACCCTGCAGGGGTGTACTTCTTCATACATGTTTCCACCACTTAGCGTCTGCACACGACATGTGCTCGGCAGACTTCAAGCGAAAGCCGATGTGGGTGTAGACCACGACCTACCTAAACACTCAAGTCTCTAGTCCAGGTTTATCGCCTATTCGGGTTCCATCCATGAGCAGATCCGGCCGGAGTTTTGCTCACAACCCCAAACGATGTGTACAGGGTTCCCGAGATACCTAACGGGTATTCGGTGTTGGAAATATGCCCTAGAGGCAATAATAAAAGTGTTATTATTATATTTCTTTGTTCATAATAATAGTCTTTTATTCATGCTATAACTGTATTATCCGGAAATCGTAATACACGTGTGAATACATAGACCACAATATGTCCCTAGTGAGCCTCTAGTTGACTAGCTCGTTGTGATCAACAGATAGTCATAGTTTCCTGGCTATGGACATTGGATGTCGTTGATAACGGGATCACATCATTAGGAGAATGATGTGATGGACAAGACCCAATCCTAAGCATAGCACAAAGATCGTGTAGTTCGTTTGCTAGAGCTTTGCCAATGTCAAGTATCTCTTCCTTTGACCATGAGATCGTGTAACTCCTGGATACCGTAGGAGTGCTTTGGGTGTATCAAACGTCACAACGTAACTGGGTGACTATAAAGGTGCACTACAGGTATCTCCGAAAGTATCTATTGTTTTATGCGGATCGAGATTGGGATTTGTCACTCCGTGTAAACGGAGAGGTATCTCTGGGCCCACTCGGTAGGACATCATCATATGCGCAATGTGACCAAGGAGTTGATCACGGGATGATGTGTTACGGAACGAGTAAAGTGACTTGCCGGTAACGAGATTGAACAAGGTATCGGTATACCGACGATCGAATCTCGGGCAAGTAAAATACCGCTAGACAAAGGGAATTGTATACGGGATCGATTGAGTCCTTGACATCGTGGTTCATCCGATGAGATCATCGTGGAACATGTGGGAGCCAACATGGGTATCCAGATCCCGCTGTTGGTTATTAACCGGAGAACGTCTTGGTCATGTCTGCATGTCTCCCGAACCCGTAGGGTCTACACACTTAAGGTTCGATGATGCTAGGGTTATAAAGGAAGCTTGTATGTGGTTACCGAATGTTGTTCGGAGTCTCGGATGAGATCCCGGACGTCACGAGGAGTTCCGGAATGGTCCGGAGGTAAAGATTTATATATAGGAAGTCCTGTTTCGGCCATCGGGACAAGTTTCGGGGTCATCGGTATTGTACCGGGACCACCGGAAGGGTCCCGGGGGCCCACCGGGTGGGGCCACCTGCCCCGGGGGGCCACATGGGCTGTAGGGGGTGCGCCTTGGCCTACATGGGCCAAGGGCACCAGCCCCAAGAGGCCCATGCGCCTGGGGAAACCCTAAAGGAAGAGTCCCAGCAGGGGAAGGCACCTCCTAGGTGCCTTGGGGGGGGAGGACTCCTCCCCTGGCCGCCGCCCCTTGGAGATTGGATCTCCTAGGGGCTGGCGCACCCCCCCTTGGGATCCCTATATATAGTGGGGTAGGAGGGCCTCCCAAACATACCTTATGCCTTTGGTGCAGCCCCTCCCTCTCTCCCAAGTTCTTCTCCTCTCCCATGGTGCTTGGCGAAGCCCTGCGGGATTGCCACGCTCCTCCATCACCACCACGCCGTTGTGCTGCTGTTGGATGGAGTCTTCCTCAACCTCTCCCTCTCTCCTTGCTGGATCAAGGCGTGGGAGACATCGTCGAGCTGTACGTGTGTTGAACGCGGAGGTGCCGTCCGTTCGGCACTTGATCATCGGTGATTTGAATCACGACGAGTACGACTCCATCAACCCCGTTCACTTGAACGCTTCCGCTTAGCGATCTACAAGGGTATGTAGATGCACTCTCCTCCCCCTTTCTACTCGTTGCTGGTCTCTCCATAGATAGATCTTGGTGTTACGTAGGAAATTTTTTGAATTTCTGCTACGTTCCCCAACAGTGGTATCAGAGCTAGGTCTATTGCGTAGATTCTTTGCACGATTAGAACACAAAGTAGTTGTGGGCGTTGATGTTGTAAAATATGCTTACCGTTACTAGTCCAATCTTGTTTCGACGGTATTGTGGGATGAAGCGGCCCGGACCGACCTTACACGTACTCTTACGTGAGATAGGTTCCACCGATTGACATGCACTTGGTGCATAAGGTGGCTAGCGGGTGCCAGTCTCTCCCACTTTAGTCGGAACGGATTCGATGAAAAGGGTCCTTATGAAGGGTAAATAGCAATTGGCATATCACGTTGTGGTTTTGCGTAGGTAAGAAACGTTCTTGCTAGAAACCCATAGCAGCCACGTAAAACATGCAAACAACAATTAGAGGACGTCTAACTTGTTTTTGCAGGGTATGCTATGTGATGTGATATGGCCAGAAGAATGTGATGAATGATATGTGATGTATGAGATTGATCATGTTCTTGTAATAGGATTCACGACTTGCATGTCGATGAGTATGACAACCGGCAGGAGCCATAGGAGTTGTCTTTATTTTTTTGTATGACCTGCGTGTCATTGAAGAACGCCATGTAAACTACTTTACTTTATTGCTAAACGCGTTAGTCATAGAAGTAGAAGTAGTCGTTGGCGTGACAACTTCATGAAGACACGATGATGGAGATCATGATGATGGAGATCATGGTGTCATGCCGGTGACAAGATGATCATGGAGCCCCGAAGATGAAGATCAAAGGAGCTATATGATATTGGCCATATCATGTCACTACTCTATTTGATTGCATGTGATGTTTATCATGTTTATGCATCTTGTTTGCTTAGAACGACGGTAGTAAATAAGATGATCCCTTGCAAAATTTCAAGAAGTGTTCTCCCCTAACTGTGCACCGTTGCTACAGTTCGTCGCTTCTAAGCACCACGTGATGATCGGGTGTGATGGATTCTTACGTTCACATACAACGGGTGTAAGACAGTTTTACACAGCGAAAACACTTAGGGTTAACTTGACGAGCCTAGCATGTGCAGACATGGCCTCGGAACACGGAGACCGAAAGGTCGAGCATGAGTCGTATAGTAGATACGATCAACATGAAGATGTTCACCGACGTTAACTAGTCCGTCTTACGTGATGATCGGACACGGCCTAGTTGACTCGGATCATGTAATCACTTAGATGACTAGAGGGATGTCTATCTGAGTGGGAGTTCATAAGATGAACTTAATTATCCTGAACATAGTCAAAAGACCTTTTGCAAATTATGTCGTAGTTCACGCTATAGTTCTACTGTTTTAGTTATGTTCCTAGAGAAAATATAGTTGAAAGTTGAAAGTAGCGATTATGCGGACAGTAGAAAGCTTATGTCCTTAATGCACTGCTCAATGTGCTGAACCCCAAACGTCGTTTGTGGATGTTTCGAACATCGAACATACACGTTTTGATAACTACGTGATAGTTCAGTTAAACGGTTTAGAATTGAGGCACCAAAGACATTTTCGAAACGTCACGGAACATATGAGATGTTTCGAGGGCTGAAATTGGGATTTCAGGCTCGTGCCCACGTCAAGAGGTATAAGACCTCCGACGATTTTCTTAGCCTGCAAACTAAGGGAGAAAGCTCAATCGTTGAGCTTGTGCTCAGATTGTCTGAGTACAACAATCACTTGAATCAAGTGGGAGTTGATCTTCCAGATGAAATAGTGATAGTTCCTCCAAAGTCATTACCACCAAGCTGCTAGAGCTTCGTGATGAACTATAATATATCAAGGACATATATGATGATCCTTGAGATATTCGCGATGTTTGACTCCGCGAGAGTAGAAATCAAAAGGGAGCATCAATCATTGATGGTTAGTAAAACCACTAGTTTCAAGAAGGGCAAGGGCAAGAAGGGATACTTCATGAAACGGCAAATCAGCTGCTGCTCAAGTGAAGAAACCCAAGGTTGAACCCAAACCCGAGACTGAGTGCTTCTGTAATAAGGGGAACAGCCATTGGAGCAGAATTACCCTAGATACTTGGTAGATGAGAAGGCTGGCAAGGTCGATAGAAGTATATTGGATATACATTGTGTTAATGTGTACTTTACTAGTACTCCTAGTAGCACCAGGGTATTAGATACCGGTTCGGTTGCTAAGTGTTAGTAACTCGAAATAAAAGCTACGGAATAAAACGGAGACTGGCTAAAGGTGAGCTGACGATATGTGTTGGAAGTGTTTCCAAGTTTGATGTGATCTAACATTGCACGCTCCCTCTACCATCAAGATTAGTATTAAACCTGAATAAGTGCTCTTGCACCTAAAGGAATGGTTTATTGAATCTCGGTCGTAGTGATACACATTTTCATGCCAAAAGATATAAGATAGTAATGATAGTACCACTTACTTGTGGCATTGCCATGTAAGTCATAATGGTATAAAACGCATGAAGAAGCTCCATGTTGATGGATCTTTGGACTCACTCGTTTTCGAAAAGTTTGAGACATGCGAACCATGTCTATTGGTGTATATGCATGAAGAAACTCCATGCAAATGGATCGTTCGGACTCACTTGATTTTGAATCACTTGAGATATGCAAATCATACCACATGGGCAAGATGACTGAAAAGCCTCATTTTCAGTAAGATGGAACAAGATAGCAACTTGTTGGAAGTAACACATTTTGATGTGTCCAATCCAATAAGTGCTGAGGCATGCAGTGAATATCGTTATGATCTTACTTCACAGATGATTCGAGTAGATGTTGAGAATATTTACTTGATGAAACACAAGTCTGAATTATTGAATGGTTCAAGTAATTTCAGAGTGAAGTAGAAGATCATTGTGACAAGAGGATAAAATGCCTATGATATGATCATAGAGATGAATATCTGAGTTACGAGTTTTGGCACACAATTAAGACATTGTGGAAATTGTTTCGCAATTAATACCGCCTGGAACACCATAGTGTGATGGTGTGTCCGAACATCATAACTGCACCCTATTGGATATGATGCATACCATGATGTCTCTTATCGAATTACCACTATCGTTCATGGGTTAGGCATTAGAGACAACCACATTCACTTTAAATAGGGCACCACGTAATTCCGTTGAGATGACACCGTATGAATTATGGTTTAGAGAAACCTAAGTTGTCGTTTCTTAAAGGTTTGGGGCTGCGACGCTTATGTGGAAAAGTTTCAGGTTGATAAGCTCGAACCCAAAGCGGATAAAATGCATCTTCATAGGAAACCCAAAACAGTTGGGTATACCTCCTAATTCAGATCCGAAAGCAATATGGATTGTTTCTAGAATCAGGTCCTTTCTCGAGGAAAAGTTTCTCTCGAAAGAATTGAGTGGGAGGATGGTGGAGACTTGATGAGGTTATTGAACCGTCTCTTCAACAAGTGTGTAGCAGGGCACAGGAAGTTGTTCCTGTGGCACCTACACCAATTGAAGTGGAAGCTTATGATATTGATCATGAAACTTCGGATCAAGTCACTACCAAAACTCGTGGGATGACAAGGATGCGTACTACTTCAGAGTGGTACGTAATCCTGTCTTGAAGGTCATGTTGCTAGACAACAATGAACCTACGAGCCATGGAGAAGCGATGGTGGGCCCGGATTCCGATAAATGGCTTGAGGCCATAAAATCCGAGAGAGGATCCATGTATGAAAACAAAGTGTAGACTTTGGCAGAACGGCTCGATGGTCGTAAGGCTAATGAGTACAGATGGATTTCAAAAGGAAGACGGACAATGATGGTAAATGTCACCATTAAGAAAGCTCGACTTGTCGTTAAGATGTTTTCCGACAAGTTCAAGGAGTTGACTACGATGAGATTTTCTCACTCGTAGCGATGCTAAGAGTCTGTTGGAATTATATTAGCGATTACTGCATTATTTATGAAATCTTGCAGATAGGATGTCAAAACATTGTTTCCTCGACGATTTTAATGAGGAAAGGTTGTATGTGATACAACCGGAAGGTTTTGTCAATCCCGAAAGATGCTAATAAGTATGCAAAGCTCCAGCAATCCTTCTAAGGACTGGAGTGAGCATCTCGGAGTTGGAATGTATGCTTTGATGATGATCAAATTTTTTTTTGGTTTTGTACAAAGTTTATGAGAAACTTGTATTTCCAAAGAAGTGAGTGGGAGCACTATAGAATTTCTGATGAGTATATGTTGTTGACATATTGTTGATCAGAAATGACGTAGAATTTCTGGAAAGCATATAGGGTTATTTTGAAAGTGTTTTTCAATGGAAAGCCTGGATTAAGCTACTTGAACATTGAGCATCAAGATCTATAAGGATAGATCAAAATGCTTAATAATACTTTCAAATGAGCACATACCTTGACATGATCTTGAAGGTGTTCAAGATGGACCAGTCAAAGAAGGAGTTCTTGCCTGAGTTGTAAGGTACGAAGTTAAGACTTAAAGCTCGACCATGGCAGAATAGAGAGAAAGGACGAAGGTCGTCCCCTATGCTTAAGACGTAGGCTCTTCAGTATGCTATGCTGTGTACCGCACCTGAAGTGTGCCTTGCCATGAGTCAGTCAAGGGGTACAAGAGTGGTCCAAGAATGGCTCACAGGACAGCGGTCAAAGTTATCCTTAGTAACTAGTGGACTAAGGAATTTTCTTGATTATGGAGGTGGTAAAAGAGTTCGTCGTAAAGGTTACGACGATGCAAGCTTGACACCTATCCGGATAGCTCTGAGTAGAGAGACCGGATACATATAATGGAGCAATAATTTAGAATAGCTCCAAGTAGAACAGTTGTTTGGAATAGCTCCAAATAGAGCGTGGTAGCTGCATCTAGGAGATGACATAGAGATTTGTAAAGCACACACGGATCTGAAAGGTTTAGACCCGTTGACTAAAACCTCTCTCACAAGCAACATGATCAAACATAAAACTCATTGAGTGTTAATCACATAGTGATGTGAACTAGACTACTAACTCTAGTAAACTCTTGGGTATTAGTCACATGGCGATGTGACCTGTGAGTGTTAATCACATGGTGATGTGAACTAGATTATTGACTCTAGTGCAAGTGGGAGACTGTTGGAAATATGCCCTAGAGGCAATAATAAAAGTGTTATTATTATATTTCTTTGTTCATGATAATAGTCTTTTATTCATGCTATAACTGTATTATCCGGAAATCGTAATACACGTGTGAATACATAGACCACAATATGTCCCTAGTGAGCCTCTAGTTGACTAGCTCGTTGTGATCAACAGATAGTCATGGTTTCCTGGCTATGGACATTGGATGTCGTTGATAATGGGATCACATCATTAGGAGAATGATGTGATGGACAAGACCCAATCCTAAGCATAGCACAAAGATCGTGTAGTTCGTTTGCTAGAGCTTTGCCAATGTCAAGTATCTCTTCCTTTGACCATGAGATCGTGTAACTCCTGGATACCGTAGGAGTGCTTTGGGTGTATCAAACGTCACAACGTAACTGGGTGACTATAAAGGTGCACTACAGGTATCTCCGAAAGTATCTATTGTTTTATGCGGATCGAGACTGGGATTTGTCACTCCGTGTAAACGGAGAGGTATCTCTGGGCCCACTCGGTAGGACATCATCATATGCGCAATGTGACCAAGGAGTTGATCACGGGATGGTGTGTTACGGAACGAGTAAAGTGACTTGCCGGTAACGAGATTGAACAAGGTATCGGTATACCGACGATCGAATCTCGGGCAAGTAAAATACCGCTAGACAAAGGGAATTGTATACGGGATCGATTGAGTCCTTGACATCGTGGTTCATCCGATGAGATCATCGTGGAACATGTGGGAGCCAACATGGGTATCCAGATCCCGCTGTTGGTTATTGACCGGAGAACGTCTCGGTCATGTCTGCATGTCTCCCGAACCCGTAGGGTCTACACACTTAAGGTTCGATGACGCTAGGGTTATAAAGGAAGCTTGTATGTGGTTACCGAATGTTGTTCGGAGTCTCGGATGAGATCCCGGACGTCACGAGGAGTTCCGGAATGGTCCGGAGGTAAAGATTTATATATAGGAAGTCCTGTTTCGGCCATCGGGACAAGTTTCGGGGTCATCGGTATTGTACCGGGACCACCGGAAGGGTCCCGGGGGCCCACCGGGTGGGGCCACCTGCCCCGGGGGGCCACATGGGCTGTAGGGGGTGCGCCTTGGCCTACATGGGCCAAGGGCACCAGCCCCAAGAGGCCCATGCGCCTGGGGAAACCCTAAAGGAAGAGTCCCAGCAGGGGAAGGCACCTCCTAGGTGCCTTGGGGGGGGGAGGACTCCTCCCCTGGCCGCCGCCCCTTGGAGATTGGATCTCCTAGGGGCTGGCGCACCCCCCCCCTTGGGATCCCTATATATAGTGGGGTAGGAGGGCCTGCCAAACATACCTTATGCCTTTGGTGCAGCCCCTCCCTCTCTCCCAAGTTCTTCTCCTCTCCCATGGTGCTTGGCGAAGCCCTGCGGGATTGCCACGCTCCTCCATCACCACCACGCCGTTGTGCTGCTGTTGGATGGAGTCTTCCTCAACCTCTCCCTCTCTCCTTGCTGGATCAAGGCGTGGGAGACATCGTCGAGCTGTACGTGTGTTGAACGCGGAGGTGCCGTCCGTTCGGCACTTGATCATCGGTGATTTGAATCACGACGAGTACGACTCCATCAACCCCGTTCACTTGAACGCTTCCGCTTAGCGATCTACAAGGGTATGTAGATGCACTCTCCTCCCCCTTTCTACTCGTTGCTGGTCTCTCCATAGATAGATCTTGGTGTTACGTAGGAAATTTTTTGAATTTCTGCTACGTTCCCCAACATTCGGTACACCGTGCCACGTACCTACCGCATCACAGCCCACCCCTACGGTCAGCGCTGTCCACGGCCTCCAGTAAGTTACAAACACCAGAAACTACTTGCAACTCCTAGACAGAGGACAAGGGTGAATAAGAAGTCAAGCGGGGTCATATTTCAGGGCCCAATGCATGGTAGTAGCTGAAATCATGGATCACAAACACAGAACTCAGTTCCTAAGGACGGCTTCAATGAGACAACCCACCATGTACTCCTACATGGCCTCTCACCGATACCTTTTACCAAATCGTGTTCACACACTTAGCTCACACACAGTAGGACATGTTCACACACCTCTGATTCATTCCCGATGAATCAGACCTGACACAACTCTAAGCAATAGCAGGCATGACAAACAAACATGAATGAGTAGGCACAACAGGGCTCAAACAACTCCTACTCATGCTAGTGGGTTTCATCTATTTACTATGGTAATGACAGGTCATGCAGAGGATAAAGGGGTTCAGCTACCGCAGCAAGTAACAAATGACTCGTTGTTGTCCTAATGCAGTAAAAGAGAGCAGGGCGAGAGATTAGGATTGTATCGGAATGAACAAGGGGGTTTTGCTTGCCTGGCACTTCTGAAGATAATATAGTTCTTCATCGGTGTCATCGAACAATCGTCGGAACGTCGTCTACTGAGAGGGGACAATTACCGGCAAACAAGAAAGAACACAATCAATGCGATGCAACAATATGATGCATGATAATGACATGGCAATATGCTGGTGTTTTGAGCTAATGCAGTTGTAAGCCAAATTAATTGAAGTGGAATTCAAACAAGGTTAAACTCCAACTCCAAATGTTCTTTCACAAATTACCCTAATCATGATTCATCCTATTCAGTGAGGTTAACTTGTTCAAACATGCATGATCATGGCATAAACAGATTCTTCATATTTTTCTGATCATTTTTCATATATAATTTATTTGATTTGGAGTTACGGTTGATTTTATATGATTTTTAGAAGTTTGGGGTATTTTCTAAAATTTCCTGAATAATAATAAATCCAGAAAATGATTTATGGCGTCAGCACCACGTCACTGTGATGTCAGCAGAGTCAACTGGGCGCCCCAGGTCAAACCTGACCCGTGGGGTCCATTGGTCAGTGAGACATACACTAAACCCGCGTTGACTCGGGCTTTGACCCGCTACGGGGCCAGCTGTCAGTGTCTGTTAGTGTGCTAATTGGGGGGATTAGCCGCTAATGGCAACGCCACGTCAGCGTCGCCGGATTAGGCGCCGGCGACCACATCTCGCGGCGGAGGCTCGCCGGAGTTGCGCTATGGGCTGCGGTTGGACGCGCGAAGAGCACCAGGAGGTAGCCCATGACCGCGTGCATCTAGGGAGACCAAGGGGAGGTGCGGGGGTGGCCGGGGTTCGCCAGAGTGGAGCCCGAGGCGGCGGCCTGAGCTCGGGGTTGGGGCGAGTTAGTGCTACGGTGTGCAAACGAGCGAGGTGAGAGGCTAGCGGAGCGCTACGCGATGCAGGGAGCGAGTTAGGCACGCCAGGGTGACCAAATGGTCACCGGAGCTACGCCGACATTGAGCTCAGGCGGCGGCGCGTTTCGGCCTTAAAGGGGGCGACGGCTACGGCGATCAAATGAAGCGGGGAAGAGGGGGAAAGGGTGGAGGAGCTCACAGCGATCACGAAGAGGGGCTCGGCTTGCTCGGGAACGACCGGAGTTCAACGAATCGGGCGACGGCGACCGGCGGGTCCGAGGTAGGAGACGAGCCCGGAGAGGACGTTCGGGGGCTTCTGGAGGGGCGTGGCTCGGTGAGGAGGAGGAGGGGGTCGAGGTGGAGCCTTTGAGCGCATCGGCGAGGCTAGGGGTGGCCGATGGCCACGGGTACGGCGACGATGACGGCGAGCTCCGCTCGGTGGTGCGCGCGAGAGGGGAGCAGAGGAGGGGATGGGGTCCAGGGGGAGAGAGGAGAGGTGCAGGGGGCGAGGGGGAGTGCGTGGCACTCGCAGGCGCGTCGGGGCAGCGGTGGGAAGCAGGAGGTGGCACGCGCGTGCCCACGCGCGGCGAGCACACGCCCTCCTGCCTACTGGCAGGAGGTTGAAGACGGTGGGGGCGACTGCTGGGCTGGGCCAACAGTGCTGGGCCGCAGCTGGGCCGCCAGGTAGGTTAGGTAGGTGGCCTGGTGGCCTTCTCTCCCTCTCTTTATTATTTGTTTTAGTTTGCTAATTTTCTGTAAACTGTTGGGCTTTATTAAAAATACCTATGCACTTTCAAAAATCATGAGACTGCTTGTGGCCATTATTTGGATTATTTCCAATAACCAGAATTTCAGTTCATGAATATTTGGAAATTTAATATAATATATAAAATTTAAACGCCCAAATGCAAATAAGGTATGATTTAAATCCAGAGCCCAATATATCATGAAAATGTGCAGCACCTCTGGTTATGGTTTATAGCATTTCCCCAGAAATGATGAACATTTTCTAAAGCCAATTGGATTCATTGAAAAATATTTTTAGTTGAACCTATTTGAATTCCTTTAATGCTAGGGTTTAGGCAATCCCCATTTCAAGTTTCATAAAATTTAAACATGATGCATGGATGCTAAAGCAAAAACAAACAAGGGCTGATCTGGGGCTGTGACATCATGGTGCTCTAGATCTGTCAGAAAAATAGCTCGAAACAAAGACAGAGGATATTTGCGTGATATAGTGGTCAAAACCTTTGGGAGATTATATATTGAATTTTTACCGACCAAAAGAAGTATCGTGCAAGAAAACGGTGTTTGGAGAGCACACGAGGTGCCCACGAGGCAGGGGGTAGGGCGTGCCCTCCACCCTCGTGGACGCCCCGTGTCCTTCTCGGACTACTTCTTATTTTCCTATTTTCTTAAATATTCCAAAACGGAGAAAAATTGCTATTAGAACTGTTTTGGAGTCGGGTTACTTACCGTACCACATACCTATTCCTTTTCGGAGTCTGAAACGTTCTGGAAAGTGTCCCTTATGTATTCCTCCAGGGTTACGGTTTCAGTAACATTAGTTTCAACATTTATAGGATTACCTGAGATATAATGTTTGATCCTTTGACCGTTCACCACCTTCGGGTTTGTGCCTTCGAAGTTGTTGATTTTCATGGCACCGGAACGATAGACCTCCTCGATGACGTAAGGGCCTTCCCATTTAGAGAGAAGTTTTCCTGCAAAAAATCTTAAATGAGAGTTGAATAGTAACACATAATCACCTACGTTAAACTCACGCTTTTATATCCTTTTGTCATGCCATCTTTTAACTTTTTCTTTAAACAGTTTGGCATTCTCATAGGCTTGGGTTCTCCATTCATCAAGTGAACTAATGTCAAATAACATCTTCTCACCGACAAGTTTGAAATCATAATTGAGCTCTTTAAAGGCCCAATATGACTTATGTTCTAGTTCAAGAGGTAAGTGACATGCTTTTCCACAAATCATTTTATATGGAGACATACCTATAGGATTTTTATATGCAGTTCTATAAGCCCATAATGCATCATCAAGTTTCTTGGACCAATTCTTTCTAGATCTATTAATAGTCTTTTGCAAAATTAATTTAAGCTCTCTGTTACTCAATTCTACTTGGCCACTAGACTGTGGGTGATATGGAGACGGAATTCTATGATTAACATCATACTTAGCAAGCATTTTACGAAAAGCACCATGAATAAAATGTGAACCACCATCAGTCATTAAGTATCTAGGGACTCCAAACCTCGGAAAAATAACTTATTTAAGCATCTTAATAGAGGTGTTATGATCAGCACTACTAGTTGGAATAACTTCTACCCACTTAGTAACGTAATCAACAACAACTAGAATATGTGTATATCCATTAGAGGAAGGAAACGGTCCCATATAATCAAAGCCCCAAACATCAAATGGTTCAATAACAAGAGAATAGTTCATAGGCATTTCTGGACGTATACTAATATTACCAATTCTTTGACATTCATCGCAAGACAATACAAACTTACTGGCATCCTTGAAGAGAGTAGGCCAATAAAAACCGGATTGCAATACTTGTGTGCAGTTCTATCTCCAGTGTGGTGTCCTCCATAAGCCTCGGAGTGACACTTGCGTAGGATATGTTCCTGTTCATGCTCAGGTACACAACATCTAATAACAACATTTACTCCTTTATAAAGGTGTGGGTCATCCCAGAAGTAATGTATTAAATCATAGAAAAACTTTTTCTTTTGCTGGTATGTGAAACTAGGTGGTATGAATTTAGCGACAATGTAATTAGCATAATCAGCATACCATGGAGTAGTACGAGAAGCATTTATAACAGCTAATTATTCATTAGGAAAGCTATCATCAATAGGTAGTGGGTCATCAAGAACATTCTCTAACCTAGACAAGTTGTCTGCAATGGGGTTCTCAGCTCCCTTTCTATTAATAATATGCAAATCAAATTCTTGTAGTAGGAGAACACATCTAATAAGTATAGGTTTAGCATCTTTCTTTTCTATAAGATATTTAATAGCATCATGATCAGTGTGAACAGTTACTTTAGAATCAACAATATAAGGTCTGAACTTATCACAATCAAATACAACTGCTAAAAATTCCTTTTCAGTAGTAGCATAATTTCTCTAGGCACTGTCTAGAGTTTTACTAGCATATTGGATAACATTTAGTTTCTTATCAACTCTTTGTCCTAGAACAACACCTATAGCATAATCACCAGCATCACACATAATTTCAAAGGGTAAATTCCAATTAGGTGGCTGAACAATAGGTGCAGAAGTCAAAACTTTCTTAAGTATTTCAAATGCTTCTACACAATCATCATCGAAGAAAAAAGGAATATCTTTTTGTAATAGATTAGTCAGAGGCCTAGAGATTTTAGAGAAGTCCTTAATGAACCTCCTATAAAAACCGACATGACCAAGGAAACTTCTTATACCTTTGATGTCCTTGGGACACGTCATCTTTTCAATAGCATCAACTTTAGCTTTATCAACTTCAATACCTCTTTCAGAAACTTTATGCCCCAAGACAATGCCTTCATTAACCATAAAGTGGCACTTCTCCCAATTCAAGACAAGACTAGTATCTTCGCATCTCTGCAAAACTCGATCAATGTTGCTCAAGGAATCATCAAAAGAAGATCTATAAACAGAGAAATCATCCATGAAAACCTCACAAATCTTTTCACAAAAGTCAGAGAATATAGCCATCATGCATCTTTGAAAGGTAGCAGGTGCATTACATAAACCAAAAGGCATACGTCTATAAGCAAAATTACCAAAAGGGCAAGTAAAAGTGGTCTTTTCTTGATCCTCTGCTGACACAGGTATTTGAGAGAACCCAGAGTAACCATCTAGAAAGCAAAAATGTGTATGTTTGGATAATCTTTCTAGCATTTGATCAATAAAAGGTAAAAGGTAATGATCCTTTTTAGTAGCTTTATTTAATTTGCGGAAATCAATTACCATCCTATAACCTGTAACAATTCTTTGTGGGATCAATTCATCTTTATCATTAGGAACCACAGTAATACCTCCCTTCTTAGGGACAGAATGGACATGACTTACCCACTGACTATCAGCAAAGGGATAAATTATACCTGCCTCTAGGAGCTTTTGTATTTCCTTTCTTACCACTTCTTTCATCTTAGAATTTAACCGTCGTTGATGATCAATAACTGGTTTGGCGTCTTTCTCAAATTTAATTTTGTGTTGGCATAGAGTGTGACTAATGCCCTTAAGATCATCAAGAGTATATCCAATAGCAGCACGATGCTTCTTCAGAGTTTTCAATAATCTCTCCTCTTCCTGCTCTGAAAGGTTAGCACTAATAATAACATGATATATCTTCTTTTCATCAAGATAAGCATATTTAAGAGTATCAGGTAATGGTTTAAGCTCAAACACGGGATCACCCTTGGGTGGTGGAGGATCCCCTAGGATTTCAACAGGCAAGTTGTGTTTCAAAATAGGTCCCTATTTAAAGAATACTTTATCTATCTCCCTTCTTTCATTCATAAACATATCATTTTCATGGTCTAGCAAATATTGTTCTAAAGGATCATTAGGAGGCACGACAATAGAAGCAAGACCAATAATTTCATCCTTACAAGGCAATTCTTTATCATGGGTTGTCTATGAAACTTAGCAAAATTAAACTCATGAGACATATCTCCCAAACCAATAGTAACAACATCCTTTTCGCAGTCTATCTTAGCATTAACAGTTTTCAAGAAGGGTCTACCAAATATGATGGGACAAAAGTCATCTTGTGGGGAACCAAGAACAAGAAAATCAGCAGGATATTTGACTTTCCCACACAAGACTTCAACATCTCTAACAATCCCAATTGGTGAAATAGTATCTCTATTGGCAAGCTTAATTGTAACATCAATTTCTTCTATCTCAGCATGTGCAATATCATGCATAATTTCTTTGTATAAAGAATGAGGTATTGCACTGGCACTAGCACCCATATCACATAAGCCATGATACAATTATCTCCTATTTTAACAGAAATAACAGGCATGTCTACAACAGGTCTATGTTTCTTAGTATCAGGTCTAGCAATTCTAGCAGCTTCATCAGAGAAGTAAATAACATGCCCATCAATATCATCAGCCAAGAGATCTTTAACCATAGCAATACTAGGTTCAACTTTAATTTTCTCAGGTGGTGTAGGTCTTTTAGTATTACTCTTACGAACCACAGTTGAAGCTTTAGCATGATCCTTTATCCTAACAGGCAAATGTGGTTTCTCAATATAGGTAGTAGGAACAATAGGATCATTATAAGTGATAGTCTTTTCTTCAACTTTAATAGGTGCAACCACTTTTACTTCAGTGGGAGGATTATATTTAAACCACTTCTTATTAGGGAGGTCAACATGAGTAGCGAATGATTAACAGAAAGAAGCTACTATCTCAGAGTCAAGTCCATATTTAGTGCTAAATTCACGAAAAGCACCGGTATCCATAAAAGATTTAAGACAATCAAACTTAGGTGTCATACCTGACTCCTTACCTTCGTCGAGATCCCAATCTTCAGAGTTGCGTTTAATTCTTTCCAATAAATCCCATCTGAATTCAATAGTCTTCATCATAAAAGAACCAGTACAAGAAGTATCGAGCATGGAGCAATTGTTGGGAGAAAGCCGAGCATAAATTTTTTGAATAATAATTTCTCTTGAGAGCTCATGATTGGGGCATGAATATAACATTGAGTTAAGCCTCCCCCAAGCTTGAGCGACGCTTTCTCCTTCGCGAGGCCAAAAATTATATATATAATTACGATCACGATGAACAAGATGCATAGGATAAAACTTCTGATGAAATTCTAATTTCAATCATTTGTAGTTCCATGATCCCATATCATCACATATCCTAAACCATGTCAATGCCTCTCCCTTCAAAGATAAAGGGAAGACCTTCTTCTTGATAACATCATCGGGCATACCTGCAAGCTTAAATAATCCACAAACTTCATCCACATATATTAGGTGTAAATCGGGATGCAATGTTCCATCTCCTGTAAAGGGATTAGCTAGCAGTTTCTCTATCATACCCGAAGGAATTTCAAAGTAAACATTTTCAGTAGGTTCAGTAGGTTGAGGAGCAACTCTTTGCCCTACTGGTCGGGGTGAAGATACCCCAAACAAGCCCATCAAAGGATTATGTTCCATAGTAACAAGTGACAGTAAATTTCAGCACACTATATAAAATTTTCCTTACCAAGTTCCACTTACCAAAGGCGCTTCACTCCCCGGCAACAGCACCAGGAAAGAGTCTTGATGACCCACAAGTGTAGGGGATCTATCGTAGTCCTTTCGATAAGTAAGAGTGTCAAACCTAACAAGGAGTAGAAGGAAATGAAAAAGCGGTTTTTAGTAAGGTATTCTCTACAAGCACTGAAATTATCGGTAACAGATAGTTTTGTGATAAGGTAATTCGTCACGGGTAACAAGTAACAATAGTAAATAAGGTGCAGCAAGGTGGCCCAATCCTTTTTGTAGCAAAGGACAAGCCTGGACAAATTCTTATATAGAGAAAAGCGCTCCCGAGGACACATGGGCAT